>NW_024039474.1:1330000-1502500 GCF_016077235.1 Cyprinodon tularosa | reverse complement strand
TAGGCATACTTCCCCTTAGACTTCCGGACTCTCTGGACGCCTTCCGCTGTGGTTTTCACAAACACAGAGGGCTCTGCACTGCGCATGTAAGTCCACATTTTGTCAAAGAGGGCAATTTTGGAGCGCTGTGTTAAGAAAACAGTGAAAAAAGAAAAATACCTTCAGTTATTTCCTCCTTTCAAAATTTTCATCTATTTTTCTGACATGATCAAAGTTGACAATTTAGAAATTTGTCTTAATTCAGCTCCACAAAAACTTAGTTTATTTATTTATTTTTTAACTCAAACGGCCAGGTTAAGGTCGCATCTCACCCACAGATATCAGTCTAGAGGTTTACTCGTACTAAGCTGCTCAGTGGCACAGTGGGCAGCACTGCTACCTTGCAGCAAGAAGGTTCTGGATTCAATTCCCGGCCTGGGATCTTTCTGCATGGAGTTTGGATGTTCTCCCTGAGCATGCGTGGGTTCTTTCCCGGTACTCCGGCTTCCTCCCACAGTCCAAAAACATGACTGTTAGGTTAATTGGGTTCTCGAAATTCTCCTTAGGGGTGTGTGCATGAATGGCTGTTTGTTCTGTGTTTCTCTGGCTTGCCCTGCGATGGACTGGCGACCTATCCAAAATGTACCTTTCCTCTCGCCCAAAGAAAGCTGGAGATAGACACCAGCACTCCTTGTGACCCCAGGAGGGATAAAGCATGTAGAAAATTGATGGATGGATGGTTTACTCATGCTATTCTCAAACCTGCATTCTATGTTTTTACTAAGTCCTTTAGTGGTAAACTTGGTGTGCTCTGTTGTGCAGACCTCCCAACTGTAATTGTAAGAGAGCTGATACTTTTTTAATGAATCAGAGGTATTTTATTGAGTTCAATGGAGTAAAGAAAAAATGAGTAAAGGGGAAAAAAATGGCTAAGGCATCCTGAAACTTGTGGTTTCCATGGCTACAGACAAAAGAAAGAAATTGAGCATCTCTTACCCTAAAAAACTCTTTTGTGGAGCCAGAGTCTAGAGTTCCATATGCTATCTCAGTCTGTTTGGCCAGATCCTCTGCACTTTCAATTGGAGAGACCATTCTCTCGACAGTCAAAAAGGCAGCCAGGTTAGCAGTGTAGGAGGAGATGATGATTAGAGTAAAAAACCACCAGACGCCACCGACAATACGCCCCGACAAGGATCTATGGCAGAAAAACAAAAGCAGCAAAAGGATTTATTCTCAAATGATCACTTGAAGCAATAATTTCTTCTGCATTAATTTATTGACATGGAATTCCTGGGCTTTCAAGCACTTTTCGAAGGGAAAAGCATTCATTATTGATAAACAAATACCAGAATATAGAACAGCCTTGGGTCAGTGCATCTTTTTTATCAATCCACCCTCATTATTTACTAATTTATTTTCCCCTATCCTATATTATACTTGTGTATCTAAGCCATGTAATACCATTTTAAATAGCCAGTAAAACACCTTGGTCGCACATGACATTTTGGTCTCATCAATAGCTGGACATTTGAATCTTCCCAGACATCACTTACCCAAAACGTCTCTCAAAGCAAAGTGTGAAAAACATATGCATCTAGATCGGTCTCAGTTTTCACAAATACACATATGTGATTTATACATGCACAGGACAAGATCCACACATGCACAGCAGGATTCACGCATGGACAAGATCCAAACATGCACAGCACAAGATTCACCAAAGTATTTCTGGTCAATAAACAATTATAAAAAACAGTAAATTACAAAGTAGCACTTGTCTTTGAACTTCACTGCATTTTTTTAAGCAGGGAGGTTTGCCACCAATCACAAAGCTCCCTTGTGTAAGCCAATCACAAGAAAGTACTCCACGTGGGATGACCCCCATATCCTACATCCACTGTATGTGTGTGTGTGAACATCTTTGTGCTTGTGTGTTTCGTTCTGTGCATGTGTGGATCAGTGGCGGCTGGTGAAAAATATTTTTGGTGGGGCTGATATAGCCTAGTGTATGTCTCCAACTAATCCGGAATAAGAATTCAAATAAACAATTGGACAATACATACAATTTAACAGTAATGATTTAATTTACTATATAATAACAGTAACAGTGATGATTTGGGTCACTGTGACGGGGTTCTTTGGCCTCCAAGAATCCAGTCTCAGTCGGGTTACCGGTGTTGGTGATTTATTGAGCTCAAAAACTCAAAACAGGGTGCAAAAGAAACTAAACATACAAGATACTCTGGGCCTCAGCCTCCCTCCAGTTACCAGCAATGTAACAAAGAAACAGAAAACAAAAATTGCCGCTTTTCTTCCCACAGCCCTCATTAAATAGTTTAAGCCCCTCACATCAGGCTCTCTTATTTCTGATTTCTTCTCATTAATCAGTTTTGTCCATATATTACCTCCACAAACAATTGATGTACAAAAACAAATAATTTTTACAACTTAATTCTTTTACATAGATTCATTGACTTATTCAATTACACCAAACTGGGTTTGAACCCAGCAAAGACGCAGCCAGACTGAAGATGACAAGTCCCTGTAGCATAAACACGTACACCCCCCCCCCACACACACACACACGGCTAACCCCACTGAAATATTAAGTGTGCACCCTCAATATGCCAGCAGGTAACCAGGAACAGCTTGTGTGTTTTAAGTTCATGGAGCTACTGGTCTCAGCGCGAGTGTATTGTCCTCACAAACACAGTATAACAGGAATGTGTGTGTGGCGCGCAAAGTTAGAGAGGTTGTTTTAAGCGACGAGGTGGATTCGTCACAGTCACAATAACCATGACATGAAATGTTCATATCCTACAACAGGGATATTCTTCTGGCAAACAGGTAGATAAATAAGGATCTCACCGAATTTGGTGGAAGCTGCATCTCGGTCGTTACATTCGCCATCTTCCCTCTAACTGTCTGCACCTGCGCTTGGGTTCAGAAGCCTGTTAAAGCGCAGTATTTTCAGCGCCCCAATACCATAAAGTTCCGAGACGCTGATTGGCCATTAAATTCACCTAGCAATAGTACATGATTGACAGATTCTCTGCAAATGTGGGTCAGTCTGATCACAGCCCCCAGAACAGAGACGGTAGGAGTCTGTCTGTGGAAATCCACAAATTAATGACAGTAGATAGGGAAATGTAGTTTATATAATTTGTTTTGCTTATAGGTACACAGTCTAGAGAGTAAAACTGACATTAATGAGTTAATTTCTAAAAATATATTTTACGTTTCTCTCTTCTTATCAGGGAGGGCGGTGCCCCAGCGCCCCCTATGGGCCGGCCGCCACTGGTGTGGATCTTGTCCTGTGCATGTATGAATCACATATGTGTATTTGTGAAAATTGAGACCTATCTAGCTCCATAAAAATATAAAACAGGCAAAATGAGCAGCACATGTGCAAAACTTAAGATGGCTTATTGAGACGCATGACGAACTATTTCATTTTCCACAATGAATAAGCAAAAAGAAAACACAAACAAACAAATAAATAAAAATAAGTCTTTCTAGTACCAACATCTAAATGTATGTCTTTTTGTAAATATGAAACATAACACTGAAAAAAGTTCAGAGGTTTAAGCAGTTGAAACACAGGTTGTAAATTGGAAACACATTGTAGGGAAACATACAACACTGATTGGGAGTCATGTTGACACCCTTCACATCACCAGAGTGTGATGTAAAGGGCATGTCAAGTCGCAGACTGATTCATCTCTGGAGTCCACAGCTCAGCATCACTTTCAACTTTCATAAGCTTTCAACATTTACATTGTCCAAGCATATACTAAACTATTAACACTGATGAAAGTAATTTTGTGACTTCTCTACAAATGCCTGTTCTGAAAAAGAAACTGCAGTAAATTTGCCACTGAGATTTTATTTTAGCTTTTGTTTGTTAGTAAATTAATGTGTGAAAATCCACTTGTCACTGAATATACTAATGGTGTTTTTTGTAACGGTAGGGCTAAAAAGAATAACAATAAATACAAATAGTACAAAAAACAAAGCAAATCATTCTTACTGGAACCATTTTTGGCATTTACTTATATTCATATTTAGTTACTTTAACAAAATTGTTTCATGTTAGCAGGGTAGGAAATAAAAAAATGTGTTAAAGTAACTACCGTAAATAAGATTAATTAAACAGCAACAGCGGTCGCATTATTTTTTTCAGTGTATTTAAACGTTTTTAGCCATGAGAAAATGAGAGACCAGTTTCCTCTGACATTATAGAGCAAAGTAATGCACCTCTTCCCTTTCTCCACCTGTTGCTTTGTAATGCCAGCAATGTGGCCAATAGAAGACACATATTCATTGCTTACAAGAAAAATAAACTGGTTCTTATTAACCATTACCAGTTGCAATAATTGCTAAACCAAGGTGGGACAGCACCTTTTCCCCTATGAATTATCATAAATATATATTTTTTTATGCAATTAGCGAGCTACAAGCAGCATTTATGGAAAATAAACAACTACAGGGTAGCAAGCGATCAGATAATCAGTCAATTAACAGATTAATTTTAGTCTTCATTGTTGTTTACGAAAAGAGACTGATAAAAATGTAATATACTATAATGTAATGTATTCTGTAACATAAAAACCCTATTTTTCTAATACTTTAGTTGAAGTTTATATATCAAAATAAAAATCTGTCAACAACTGTAACAGAAAGCCCTGTTGTAACTGAAATGGTTAATTTAGAAAATGAAAAAAAAAAAACAGCATAACATTCACAAATTGTAAAAGATATACCAGGTTAAAGCATGTTATGAGGACACAAAATATTGTTGAGTCTTAGAGAGCATCAATTGTTAAAAGGATAGAGAAATCCATTTTGGTTGAATCAATAGTTAGCTTGAAATATATAGTATTTTGTTGTAGAACAAGGTAATGATATCATGTATGGATATGTTTATGCTCTGTTACATAGTTTCTTTACATATTAAAATTGTTGGAGTAAAAGTGAAAGCAGAAAATACTGATTTATAATAACTAATGACATAAAATTAAGTTATTGATGTGACCCATTTGGAAAATAAATCAAATGTATAAATTATTTCAAGGTCATTCTTGTCTAATTAAGTTCTTAATAATATAGCACACGAAATGTTTTTTTATACTTACCGAGGAGAGATGTCACATCCTTGCCTCATGAAAGCTCCAAGTGAGAACCACAGGCTGTTAAATATGCCAAACTCGTTAGTCGATTCATTGGTCTGGATCTGCCCGTCCTCATACTCCTCTGTGTGCCACTCATAGGGGCTGAAGCGGCTAACGAGAAACAGCACCACACTGACGCCGATGTAGGCGAAAACAATGCACATCCAGATCTCATAAGCCAGAGGATCCAAGAAAGAAAAGACTCCAGGTTTAGATTTCTGAGGCTTTTTGATCATGATGGAGATTCCCAGAGACATGAAGGGCTTGGAGAAGTCAATCACCTCCTCGCGCACCAATGTTATGGTCAGCGGGGCCACTGCTATATCTGCTTTCTGTCAGACCAAAGGATAAAACCAAAAGGATAGTTTCTTTAGTGAATGTTATTATGGCGTTTAAACATATCCATTTTAGGAAAAAATCAAGATCCACTGTATTATTGCTATTTATTAAATGTTATATATTAACTGTAGAAGTAAAGTACCATAAGTGTTACACTATACCATCTTTGAGCGCTTATAAAGGCAGTGTAAGCAGTTTGAATTACCCCATACACCAACTCTCCAACCATTCCATTCCAGATTTTGGTTTCTGCATCTCTGGCTCCGTACTTTCCATCACCCACTATTTTCAGCTGATACTTAAAGCCACAGTGCTTTGCTATCTCTGCAGCCAGATCAACGCAGTAACCCTCGTAGCGCTCATTGTCCACAAAAAGGTCAGCGTTCTTTTTCAGCATGACATATGGAGCTTCCTGAAGGTGGAGAACAAGTTTGAATTACAATGAGGAAAACCGCTTCAAAGATAAAGTATTTGCCTCAGGCTTAACATTCAGTGGAGCTGGTCCCATAGCACTAAATAATTGTGCCTCTGCCTTTTCAGTTAACACCATCAGTTAGAAATACAAAAAAAAATATTTTTTTATGTGGTCTAACAGTCGTGATCTTTATGGTCACTATTCATTTTTTTTGTTTATAACATATTGTGTATTTAAATTTGATAATACGAGGTGAAAATCTGTTGATTTTTGTTCATTTCTCCAGCACACTTGTTTTAATTAAAAACTCTTTCATCACACACCTTCACAATTCTATTGACTCACCAATTCAAGTTCTTTCTCCCTTGATATTTTTAGTTATTTGGGAGTTTCTTACACTGTTATATTCTTTACAGTAGGTAAGTTAACTGATACCTGTTTTTCAGGTACCATAGCATTTTAATTATATATTATATTATAATTTAAAAATGCAAATACATTAGGCAAAAACATGCATTTAAACAACACAAATTTACCAAGATGGTGGTTACAATCACTGTTTTGTTTTCCATTCCTGTTGTGTCGTTGCTAAAGACATCTGATTTGGTCACAGCCATTTTGTCGACTTCATTCCAGTATCCAATCTGTAGAGAGACACATAAAAAAAACAGGCTTTTTAGGTTGGAGCAGAGTATTATTTGGATAGAATACAATGTAAATGGAATACATTATATAGTCAGATATCTTTTTATTTATTGTTATCTTGTAAAAAGGTATTGCCATTGCAATTCAGGATTATTGTGACAACTATTAATCTAAACGTATATTATTTTAAAAGAATTGATGTTTTGTTATTGAGGATTGTCTAAAAAGCATAAACGAAATTAATTTAGTAGAAAATGTTACATGATGAAAATAATCTGTACAGTTAGCACTGTAACAGTTATATTAGGAATTATTCCATCTGACAGCTTGGCAAGTTTATTGCTGAAAAAAAATACTGATGCTAATTATTAGTTTTACTTTTTATCTAACTTTACTTTTATTAACTTTTATAATTTCTCAATAAATGCCACAAATAATCCTGATGAAATTTAAGGTTTGTATCACCCAACCCCATTAAACAGCCCTGCTAAAAAAGTGTTTGTGATTTAAAATCATCATTAAGTACTTTAAAACATTTATACAACATAAAGTATGTCTTTTACAGTTAAATTGAAAAATGTTAGAGCAAAAAATAACTATTAGAAAGTAAAAAAAAAAAACCCTGATTGCATAAGTGTTGCCACTCTAACACTTTTCAATCGAAATTAGAATTTCTAAACTTTGTTTATCAAATTTCAAACTTAATTCTTCCTTGGTGGATAACTAATATTGATTACTCTGGCTACATCGGAGTAGCTCAAAGTATAGCTCCTACTTCCTATTCCCAGCTCCTACCCCCACACTGAATCCATTCATATTTTTAGTGAACGGTGAACTGAATGGACAAGTTTTGAAATAATGCCGGTGAACGAGAGCGACGTTCACTCTAAAAATGAGAAACACAGACAGCTTACGTACCCGTTCAATTAATAATGACACTTATAACGGCATTAACAGCAGGACAGACCAGCATGTCTACTGCTAGTACTAGTTTGCGCGATTTAGACCCATCAGCTGGAATTTCTGATGCCACTTTTGCAAAACATTTGGCAGAGTTTTATGAACTAATACTGTAAAGGAAAACTTTGACAGAAAAAACACACACTTTTGTCCGAACTGCGCCTACTAGGTCTCTTGTGCCTGTCTCTTTTCCCCTAGCTCTCTTCTAGTCACTTCCATAAATACCTGATCCATATCATCTGATTACCCCAGTCTTTGTTCTATCTGCCATATATACTCTCCTTGTTCAGTTCTTCAGTGCTGGCTCCTTGTTGTTGTTAGTTGCTTCCTCGTCTCTGGCTCCCCACATGAGTTTGTCATGATGTGTGCTGGTTTTTTGGTTCTCAGTATTTTTGTGTTGGATGTTTGCCTCAGTTTTTCATAAAACCTACAGGAACTCATCTGTGCCTTACTCATCCCTGCTTTTGGGTCCGCAAGAAACATCACCTTTTGTGGCTTAATTTGCCAAATTAACTTAAACTAGTTAATTTAAAGTTAGTTAACTTAGTTAATTTTTGAAAACGTGAACTTAGAACATGAACGATTTCATTTTTAACTGTGTGAACTGAGCTTGTTCTTTTTAAAAAATAAACTGGCACAACATTGCGTACCCCTTCATCTATCATGGGGTCAGCAGTAAGAACATTTTCCAGGGTAGGAGAGTAGATATGGACTGCTGTGCTTCAGCCTTACAGATGACATTACCCAACGGACAGACACATGAATAATACTAGTGAAATTGGGTCTACAGCCTTCGGGAAAATTGCTACAAAAAGCAAAGTTACTCAAATGCTGTAAACTGTTTAAGCTCGCCCTTATAAAACCCAAAATATAATGTTGTGTACATTCGAAGGTGCCACACAGACTACAAGTGAAGAAAGCTATTTTTTTAAACTCCATGAGGTTGGCACTGCTTATTAATCTGGTCATGCAAAGTATTAGGAGCGGTGGCAAGCAGTTTTAGAAAGCTCCTATGCTAAATGAACTATCAATACAGTAGGAAGCCTCCTGTTTTCTTGTCCTGGCTCCTTCCTGCCAGTATTATTTAGATAGCATGCATCATGTTCACTGGAGTGCTTCCTCCGTTGCTTAAAGGAATAGTACAGCGTCTGCTCTGCCGATAATGCAAGCGTAGAAGAAGAAATGTGCTGTTTACCTGTGCAAAGAAAGAAACAACAAAAGAAAAATGTCTGAGGACTTCAGTGTTGAGGAAGAGCATGAGTTCTTTGCTGAGCTGAATGCGCACTTTCGTCTGGTTTGGTCTGCCGCGGTTTCCGTAGACTCGTGAACGCGCTTTTAGGAAATCCTATACACTACTGTTTATGCTCCAAAAACATTCTAAATGACTTCGTTTCAAGTAAATTATGGACGCTACCCACTCAGGACACTTGGAATACATTGGGCGAGCAGTATGGAGGAATATTGACACGTTTTTTGTGGACTTTTATGGACCTTTCTGCCTCGGGCACCATAGACCTCCATTATTTGAATGTCAGCAGACAGCAAGAAGCCTCCCAGATCTCCAGATGCATTTGAGATATCAAAAAAGTACTCCAGAGTGTTGTTCAGCATGGGGGTGAGTAGAAAATGAAGGCTAATCATGTTTTGGGTGTACTATTCCTTTAAGTGTCCTGGTTTGAGGTATTTGGATTGAGCCAGTAAGTCTGTAGAACATTGAATATAGATGGCTGCCAAGAGACTGACAGCCACCTTGGTTAAATTCTATGTGTGACTAAGTTCTGGAAACAATGGTAGATGACCAGAACTCATAGACTACATAGATAAGTGTAAGTGCCAAATAATTGCACTAATGAATATAGTCATATCTAGCTGTATATAGCACAAAGATTATATATAAGTGGAGTTATGTAGCACCTTTCAAGGTGCTAGATATAAATATATATAGTCATTCACAGGAGATTGTCACACTCAGGTGTCATACAAGGGCCCTCAGACCACCATCAGTAGGCAATACAGGGAGAAGTGTCTTGCCCAAGGAGAAAAACACTGTGAAAGACAGAGGTTGATTGGAGGATGAATTCCCACATCCTATACCACTGCTGTTCCCACTAAAATCAACAACAGAATGGATATGGGCCCAATCCAAATACAACAAATTGGTAAGGGCTCTTAAGCTAAAACTGATGTATGACAGTGGTCACCATGGTAAGTGAGGTCTGAATAGTGATGGCAGGAAATAAGAAGAAAGGAAAAGGAGCCTGTCTTCTTCCTGTTGTAGTTCCTTTAGCATAGGGACCTCCTGATGTTTATATGTGGTACTTAGGCACTACATGCCACAATACCTGTGTGACAGGAGGTAATGACACAGCCACATCAAAGAGATGAACAAACACAGTATTTATTCACGTGTACCCTGTGTGACACATACAAATGTATGCACCTTATGTGTTTTAGCTTTTATAAGGGAGAGCTTCAGCTTCTCAATACATTTGAGTAACTTGCGTTTTTTGGTAGTTTCTTTTCCATAAAGCTGTTGCTTCAATTTCACAAGCATCATTCTTATATGTTTCCATTGCATCATGATTTCCAAAGGGCTGAAGGCTTGCAGAGCATTTCTTACTTCCTTTTACTCATAATATTGTAGCATCCTTAGTATTGACCATACAAAAGGTAGAAGAAGAACAGGGCTAATATCTATCAGTACCAAGCCTTGGTATTCTCTTCTGAGTACTACTGGGAAAGGCTGAATACTTAACTTTAAACAGATAGAATTTTATTTTAATCAAGCTACCTTTATTTTAATTAAATTTTAAATAATGGATGTAATACATTAAGTAAGAAACAATCAAGAAATATTTTTCATGGCTTAGTTTCCTTCAATAATTTTCACAAAGCATATTTTCTGCTTTGTTCTATAAGTATGCAGTTAAAACATATCAAAGCACAACACAAGTAGGCAGAGAAAGCTCTTTTTTGTGAAGATTATTTACTTTATATCGGCTTACCTTAACTGGACCATTACTCTTTAGTTCCATTATATTCACAGAGTAATTGACTCTCTTGCCATGTTGATCAAACTGAATATTTCCAGACAGGCCTTCCACACGGACCTGAAGAAACACAAAGTACATCTTTGATCAAACTCATTGTCTCTAACTAAGTTTTACATTGTGGTCTTAACTTCAAAATTTCTTTCTTCCAGGCCTAAAAAAAGTAGATACATCTCCAGAAGGATTCCAAAGGCCTTAAGTTGAGTTTTATGAACCAACGTAAATGTATCTAACATTTAGCTGATTCAAAATTTCAAAATGGTGTTAAAAGCAACAAAGAAATCAAAGAAAAAAAGTTTGTGGCAAATGTTTTTAAATTTTGATTCACTGTATGATATTCTCAGACAATGACATTTGTCAGGGTCCTCCAACTATTTTAGTGTTTGTATTTTAATGTTTCTTTCACGCGGCAGATGTTTAATTGCACGTTTCATTTTTTGAGATGTTGCTGCTTTGTGTTGTAGTTATGCTTTCTAGATTTGACTTCGATGTCTAGGTTTATTTTTTGTTTGTCTTTAGTTTTCTCCCTCCCCTTCTTGTTGTTTGTAGGCCAGCCTATGTGGTTAAATACCCCTGTGTTCATTGTGAGAGGTCAACTCTGGTTTGTATAAGTTGATATCTTCTTTTGTGGCTCCATTTGGATTTTTTTCGTTCGTACTGTGGCGAAAATAAATCGATATTTTTCTACACCTTTGTTCTTTCACTGAATGCTTGGTTCCTGACAACAGGGTTTTATACAACAGAAACATCAGCACCATAAATAAAAAAGTATGTAACAGCTGAGCATATTTGCATGTTGTAAAAGTACTTTTCTTAAGTAAATATGCTGAATTGATAAGCAGCTATGTATCAGCAACACAAAAAGGTAAAGAGACTTTCTCTTGAGATACAGCATGGAGAAAAGGAAGAGATTAACATATATTTGAAGAATTGTCCAAATTTCCATTTCTATTCCAAAAAAACAGAGTTTCTCTTTTCAAAGCACTTCTTTCCACATAATTAAGGAACAGTTGATAGAAGACAACATGGGACATAGTCTCTTGACAATAGTGGAAGGAATGTTGTTGAAAAACACAACTCATATCTCCTTGTGGACACATTGCTGAAATGAAGAAATAAAAATGAAGAAATAAGAAAAAAGAGCCTTTACTTGGATTTTAAGTGCCCCGTCAGTATAACTTATATATTGACATCTTTGGACCTCATTAAATTGGTAAGAATATTACTCTCTTAAAGTTACTGTATGTTACGGTGACCAGCCGTCTACGATTTTACAGTTTTGAGAAAGAGGGGCAAATGTTGCATGTAGACTGTTATTACGGTAGAACGAGTGCTTAAGCACAATGCATGCAGAAAGAGCTGTTAGCTAGCTATTTGGCAGCCGTGAACGTATGGAGGAGGAGCAGAGCGCAGCACTATGCCGAAATTCCACATCCTCCGCAACTGCCCCACTCCAAACCACCTATGCAAAGCAAAGCCTACAGCCTCCGAGGTTCCTCCCGGGGTTCCTCAAGGTGTCATGCTCAACTTTATTATTATTACTATTAATCTTATAGTAACAACACATGCAACAATTAACGCTTAATTTAATGACATGATTAAAACTCAACATCAGCATCCATCACACCTTTGTGGCCACACGTTTCTTTGTAATAGGGATAATTAGGATCATACAAAATTGTTTTTTTGCAAACTCAGCATCTCTTCATCCATGAGATAAGAAGTTTGATTTGAAGTTGTGAGATGCGCACTTGGAAGTTGTGACTGGATTTAATGAAACTTTAAAGCCTCTTAGTAAAAAATAAATATTTGACCGAGAAGAGAAATTTGCTTCATAGTAAGTGAAATACCAATAATTTAAATAAACAGTCTTAAATTTTGGGAATATATAAGAATTACACTCAAATTTTTTTGTTACCTATCTCTCCTTATGGGGATTTGATTTTATTATGTCTGTTTTAGATTAGTGTAACATTTATAGAAGAGGAAGAAGATAAGAAGACTGATAGAAAGAAGATTGAATGAGAGAAGAGGAAAACTCTATTTAGAAGAGTGAAAGAGAAAATAGAAGTCAGCTACAACTAGAGAAGAGAGAGGGAAGAAAACAGGGAAGAATAACTGACCAGATGGTACTAATAAACACTATCGATTGATTAATTTGATCAATGTTTGGAAATAGGAGAGGAGCATTCCTGGATTTTACACTCGGTATTTGTTGTTCAAATATTAATAAATATATAAAAATGGATAGAAGCATCACTGTCCCCATTTCCTATTTTAATTCTGATTATTGTCTTTCTTTTTATCTTAGCTGAAAATGTCCCCAGATTTGATTTCAGAAATCTGGTCACCTTATTTTATGTCAGTTTGTCCCCTGATATTAGTTCTTTAGAGTGTCGCAGACACAGAAACAACAGGATGTCCCTATTTCAAGTCTTAAAACTGATTAAAACTTATTTTGAAGACACCATTCAGAGCCAATAATGTTTTTCAGTAGCTAAGTTTAGGTTCACCCTAGAGTCCTGCACGGGTCGAGTTTTACCAACCCGCACCCGCCCGAACCCGTTAGGATGACTACCGAACCCGACCCGTAACCCGCGGATATCTTTAATTCAAATCCGAACCCGACCCGACCCGTTGATATTTAACCCGCAACCCGACCCCTTAACACATCAAGTAATAGGCTATAGTACGCTGCGCTGCAGAACAGCGCCATTAACACTGCAGCAGACGTGTATGCACTGACTGTGGCCTTTTTGGAGGGAAGCCCACACTGCCAGCAGGGCTTTAAGCTACAACAAGGGTGACCCCAGTGCCTGATTAATATAACATTTCTGATGTCCATAACAACACACAAGCATAAAAAAAAAATCACCAACTACCCGCCCGCACTAAAAAAATATCTGCCCGACCCCGACCCGTTTATTTTTATTTGTATGTATTTTTCACCTGCAAAAGAGCATTCTAGCGGGTGACCCGTCTGGGACCCGCAGGTACCCGACCCATTGCAGGACTTTAGTTCACCCTACTGTAGGTGTGCTTCATATATTATGAAGATATCCCAGCAATATCAATAGGCCCTGTGTGTTGGGATCCAGAGGCTTGTCCTCCAGAGGGCGCCAAGGATCCCTTCCTGTTTTTATGTTTTTTCTGTTGAGATCTGGGGTACTGTTGGGATCTGGAGATCTGCCACCTGTCTCCAGCAGAGAGCGCTGTGGGTCTCCTTGGCTGGAGCCTCCAGCACACCTGAGGATCATCAGCCCATCAGGAGACCTCCTACATAAGCAGCAGCCAGACCTGTCTTCGGCGCCGGAGTGTTGACCAGTTTTGGAAAGCCTGACTGAAGTCTGTAGCTCTGGAGGAGCTTGTGCTTGGAAACCTGCCTGTCTGCCCAAGGAAGCCAAACCTGAAGACTATCAGTCTGATTCCCCAGCCCCAAATCAACTCAAGGTCTGAACCTCATTAGTCTGAAGCTAGACGCTGCTGCTGCTGAGCTCTCTGCTGAATCCACAGTCTCTGGACCCAACCGGTTCCCTCTCTCCATCGATCAGTCTCAACCTCATTAAGGTACAAACCAGAATCGAACCCCTGACAAGTCATCACCACTGCCTGGCTAACCAAACTATTCATCTCTGCAGATTACTCTGTGATTCCAGTCCCGGACCTGTACCAGAATCTGCTCATTCATACTCTTGTGTGCTTCTTTCAAATAAACTGTTTAACTTTTACCCCGTTTCCTGTGGTGTTCTGCATGTGGGTTTAAACACAGAGACCCATCATGACACTGTGTCATTATCGTGAAGGATTATTTAGAATGAAAAAAAAAAGTTTGATGATATTTTAAAGTGACATATGATCATAATTTGTAAATACTATGTTTATCCTGCTGCTTTCAGTGTCACTGCAAAAGATCAACACCTGACAAAGCTAAAAGTGACCACTTTGTTAGATATCAGGACACCGCGGCAGACCAAACCAGACGAAAGTGCGCATTCAGCGTCTGCTCTGCCAATAATGCAAGCGTAGAAGAAGAAATGTGCTGTTTATCTGTGCAAAGAAAGAAACAACGACAGAAAAATGTCTGAGGACTTCAGTGTTGAGGAAGAGCATGAGTTCTTTGCCGAGCTGAATGCGCACTTTCATCTGGTTTGGTTTCCGTAGACTCGTGAACGCGCTTTTAGGAAATCCTATAAATTACTGTTTATGCTCTAAAAACATTCTAAATGACCTCGTTTCGAGTAAATTATGGACGCTACCCACTCAGGACACTTGGAATACATTGGACGAGCAGTATGGAGGAATATTGACACGTTTTTTGTGGACTTTTATGGACCTTTCTGCCTCGGGCACCATAGACCTCCATTATTTGAATGTCAGCAGACAGCAAGAAGCCTCCCAGATCTCCAGATGCATTTGAGATATCAAAAAAGTACTCCAGAGTGTTGTTCAGCATGGGGGTGAGTAGAAAATGAAGGCTAATCATGATTTGGGTGTACTATTCCTTTAAGATTATTTAGGTTTATTTTATCTAATCAGTTTTTTAATATTTGTATATTTAAACATAGAAAATTCAAAAATGTTGTGGCATGTTTTTATTGCTACCAACGAGAGAATATGTTATGAAATATGAAGTAAATTTTGTCCAACCTTAACTATCAAACAGGATTCCTTATAAATATTTCAATATTATTTTTATTTAAAAAAAACATTCCACAATAAAACATTCGAATATAAAGCTAAAGTCTGTTTTTTATCATTAAGGTAATTCAAATTTTTGTGGGTGTTTGGCATTTTCTAAGGGAGAGCTCCTGTTACCACGGCAACTGGTCCTCACAGTAAGACTGTTGAGGCTTGTTGTGAATGCATTTTGACATTGCAGAGCATGCGATCAATAATAATATGCATCTTTTATAGTTCTGATTCTAGCTTTTTCATATTCTTACCATTTGAACATGAAATAACTCTTTAGGAAAAATAAAATTGCCGAAGAGTTGATTTTTCTTGTCAGTGTGGGCTATGCAACGTTTCAAACCGGTGAAGTGAAGTGGACATCTTTAGAGGCTAGAGGGAAGCAGCCATTGCTGGATGTTATCACACTTGTCAGATGGTCTAAGTATCTGTGTATCTCCTCTGACACTCTAAAGGGGATGTATTTATGATCAGCTGAATGATTTAAGTGCTTATAAAAGGCAGCAGAAAAATATTTGCACCTTTCAGATTACATTTTTTTAAAATCATCAACAGAAAAAAAGTAATCCAAGTATATACAAACAATATTTTCAAATGATATTTGTATTTATTTAGGAAAATAATTCCTCCTACAAACTGGGGCTCTGTAAAAAAATAAAAAAAACTTAACTGGGTATATATAACCTTAACTGGTTATATATCCCCTAACAACAACAATCGGCATCAAGTGTTCGCAATAACTCTTTGTAAGCCTTTTAAATCAATGTAAAGGAATGATTGCCCACTCTCTTTGTAGAATTATTGTCTTCAGCAACATTAAAGGTTATAGGAGCAAGGACTGATTCTTTAAGGACATACTGTACCACTTCATCTTCTTTAGCCATCTTTTGTCCTGTCGGTTTCTTATTCTTAAACCATAAACATTCATTTTCACTGAGGCAAGTTGATGCTGCAGAGCTTTAAATGTAGTTCTTACCTCGGTTGTGACCTCCTGGACAAGTTGTAAGTGTGTTCTCAAAATGCTTTTGGTAGGTTGGCTAATCTTAGGAAGGTTAATCTCTGTTCCTTGTTTTTAATTTGTTTATTAAAAAAAAAAAGTACCATTTTTACATTCAAGAAATCAGGTGTATATTACTTTAGACTAACAATAACTTTTTCAAATGGAGGTACAATTAATAAATGGAGGTGCTGCAGGTTAGATTTGACATGTGCTGGTATTTTTCAATGATCAGCAGCAACAAGTTAACAAAGCAGTCAATCCATCTGAAACAACATGTGGGTGCCTATATGTGTGTGCCTAACATATTTTATAAAACTCTTTACAACACACCATTTATTTCTATTAAATTACCTAAAGATTACCAGGACTTTATTTCATACACTTCTTATACTGATTCAATATTTACTATTCTTCAATATTCAACATTCCGAGTTATTGGATTAGTAAACATTATAGAGAGAGCAAATAAGTAAACATTTTTACCAGTACACTTACTTTGAAAATATATGTTCTTAGTCATAATACATCAAAAACAATCAATTACCATTTGCTATACATATCCTAATTTTGTTAATGTTATAAAAAGAACCTGGAGAAGGAGTATTACCTGTTTCAGCGCTCGCTCAATTTCCACTCCCTGAGCCCAAGGCACAGCTGGATTAGCTAAACAGTCCCCTGTGTTAGCCCTCCTTGTAAAGTCAATGCGCTGCTTATGTAGGTATCTGAAGGCTTCCGTCATCACCTGCACAGCATCGTAGGTCAGAGCTGATGTATACTAAAGGAGGGAAGATAAGATGGGGATCTTTTAGTTTTTAAGTATAAGTCGAACATTAAACTAAACATATTTATGAAAATTGCCAGTAAACTGCATCCTAAGTTTAAACTATACCCCAGCAGTCAATGGGCAAGCGGAGTACACCTAGGGCAGGTCACCAGTCAATCACAAGGCAACAGAGAAACACGCAAACAATGCACACATTTTAACCCCTACAAAGACCTACACACTTTAGCTGATGGGCTAAGGTTGAACCTGGGAAAGACACTGAAGACCCCAGAAAAAACCCATGCATGCAATGAGGAAACACGCAAACCATGCAGAAGACCCGGCATAAATTGAAACCCAGGCCTTTAGTGCTACAACACCATGGAGCTATCAAGCATGCAGCCTGCTGGCTAGCATAAGAAAATAAACAGAAATGTATCTCTACTCTACAAATAAATGGCTTGCAGCTAATAATACACACATATAACATAATTAAATGTAAACAAGTATGAAAAGGTTATATGCACTTTAATAGTGTATGTCAAACCCTCAGATCATGGCAAAATACTTAAATTAAATTTTGACAACATAATCAGAAGCATTTCTTATGAAGCAGTGCAGTTTAGTTTTCTTCCAATTTAAATCTTGCTAGAATACAACTTATTGGCATGTTTGCATTACCATATCAAGCTTTTTATCCAGAAAGGATAGTCTGTAGCAAATAATTCGACTGTCAAACATTTTTTAAGGTTGAGGAAAATTGAAACACTTAAACCCATTAAAATATCATGAAGCACCTCCTGTGTATAAACGTTTCCTTTATGCTTTAATATCAAAATTAGTCTAATGTTTACTTTTAGTTCAAGATGATGGTTTTAGAGATGTTTAACTTTCATATCATAGTGGCAAGCCTGTGTTGGAACACAGTCATTATAATTGTCCTTTTGTTATTTTAATCATTTGCATTTGTGGTGTTTTTATTTATTAATTTTTTTTTTCAGTTTTGAATTTGTATCCCTAATTTGTTTGAAAGCATATGGGAATGGTTTTCTTATTATTTATTGATTGGTTAGTCATTTTCAAAGGTTCAAAGATAAGAAGATAATAGAGAATTATTGTCCGCAAATAGATTGTAATACATCTCTGTTAAAGCAATGATAAAATTAAATATACATATTTGTCCATTTGTCCTTACACTCACCCTTATTTTGCTGTCTGCTCCTGGATATTCCTTTTCTTCCAGGGCCTCCCATCGTTGGTCAAACTTTGAAACCAAAGGATGATCAAAATCCACAATCTGAAAGCCTGAAACGTTGGCTCCGCCATACTGAATTTTGGAAAGGTCTCCATCAACAAAACCCTGAAAGCAGAAGAAACCATTTGATCTCTGACAGAACTTTAAAAGTAAGAAAAAAAATTGCATTGTACAGTAGGATGTAGAATTTATTTTATACAAACCTTTCAAAGCTTTTTAAACTTACCAAATTAGCAATGATATAGTGATAGCCCTTAACATGTCGCCCAATTGTGATGACCTGAGGAGACAAAACAAAATGCATATTTATGGAAGAACTAAGTAAATCACATTATTACATTACCAACCTATGACCTTTTTTTTTCATTGCAAATATACAATACAACTATAAAATATGTGTTATTCATGTTTTATTATGTATGTATGTATGTATGTATGTATGTATGTATGTATGTATATATGTATGTATGTATGTATGTATGTATGTATGTATGTATGTATGTATGTATGTATGTATGTATGTATGTATGTATGTATGTATGTATGTATGTATGTATGTATGTATGTATGTATGTATGTATGTATGTATGTGTATTATTCATTTTCCTGAAACCTGCTGTTTTTTGGTATTTTGTACGACAGTTGGGAGTATTTGTAATAATTGTTTATATGATATAAAGCAAGAAATAATATTATATGAGACACATTCTGTGAAACTTCAAGTTCTATTATGTTTGAACATGAGTTCCACATAAAAATGTTTGTGTTTGTTATAATATGTGTGTAAATGCAATGAAGGGCATAAATAAGTCATTCAGCTAGTGCATCGATATAATGTAGTTACTTTTGACATTACCTTTTTGTTTTGTTTATTTTTATTTTATCTTTTGCATACCTAATAATCATCTTCTCATCCAGGCATAAAGGGACAATGCTCTATGCAATCTATGAATGGCCAGAAAAGGTCTAAGACCTTTTAGCTGAGTCATTTAGAAAATAGGTGAGACTGTTCTGGGTGCCACAGAAGTGTTGGAGCCACTACTGTGGTTCACGGTACCGTATTGCATGCATAAAACAAAGCAATTTAAACATAAGCTAGATCTGTAGCTTTGTGAAAGGAAATCGTAGAGTTAAGATGAAACCAAATTACTGAAATTAATGGAAATTGAGTTCTTGAAGGCCTTTTTGTTTCAACTTATATCTCTTGTGAAAACAGCCATTGTTTCTATATAATTAAATAGTCAGCCTATCTACCTGTCTCTCTGTCTGAAAGGGAGTATTAATGTCCTAAAACGTCCAAAGTTTGTAAGGTTTTCAAATGCTACAGTTACTCATTAGATTAGCTTAGAAACTGTGCTGTTTGAGGCGAAAGCAATGCTGGAGAGCCTGTCTGTCAATTCTATGACCCCTTTGTGGAAAAGGTTGAATTCCTATTTCTAAACCTTATCTGATTTTTGAGCAATAGTGAATGAATAGAGGTACAATCTCAGCTCATAGATTTTGATAAAACTAAATTATATCTCTCAAAAATAAGGAAAACATTTCTACATGAACAGATTCTCTTTCCCTGTAGAGAGGTGACTGACTGCAGCACATTTAGCCAAAATTTGGCCAAAAAGATGTTTTGAAGAATTAAATGTTAATTAACTTTTGTAATGAGTCAAAGCGTAAATGAAAATGCCTTGTTTAATTTCCTTTATTTCCTTTAAATAAAGTTTTGTGTACGGCCTAAATAAGCGGTCAAAAGGCTTTATTTTAAATCAGCTGAACGTTCTAGTTCGTTGAACATTGTTCCATAGAATGGATTTATCAACAATACATTTTTGGTCTAATTGGGTAATTCTGCAGTAATTGAGCAGTTTCTGCTCTTTGCTTTCAAGGTTTTTCCCACCTGTTTTAATTTTATCTATAGCCACATTATTGGGATATTTTAATTAAATAAATGAAAAAAAATAAAAAATTAAAGAAAAACTGAGTAGTTGACTAATAAAATAAAAATCCCTTGCATAATAATTTTACCAAATGCTGTTCAGAACTACTATACAAACTTGTCTACAAATAGTTTACTTTTGAGAAACATTAGCGTAAAAACGCATAGATGTAGCACCTGCTCCATGATGTCTTTCACTTTGTCTTGTTCACAGTCCAGGATCACCCTTCTCTCTTTCTTGTTCTCCAGATCTTGGAAAAGTGAGCGGTAAGCCTCATCCTTCCTCTCATCTTTAAGGTTTCCCACATTGATGGCTGTCACCTGCCACTTCTTTTCAGCTGCTGTGTCCAGAACAACCTGCAGAGTGGTGAGGCCTAGAGAAAGGATTAACAGAAAAGCAGAGTGATAGTATTTAAATCTTGATTTCAAGTTTAATCCTAGTGCGATTTTCATGTTACAACGGAAAAATGAATACACCATCAAAATGTACTTGTTGAGTATACAGAAAAATATATTTCCCACATATTACCTTAACATATACACTCTATCATACTTTAGAGCTGAAAAAAAAACATTTTGAAATGTTATAATGAAATAACTAACAACCCTCTTTAACATTTTTTAAAGCTACAGTGTGTAATTTTCAGCGACATCTAGCGGTCAGACTACAGACCGCAGCAACATGAACATCTCCCCCCCACCGCTTCTCCCCCCCAACAGTACGGCGAGCGTTACGGGACAAAATTTCTTCTACGACGTCCACATCACCTACCCTCTCAAGTGATGAGGTTTGTTTACATAGATAATTTTACAGATAGTATTTCATTAGTCTGTGTAGGGTATAGATTTCATGTAGACTTAAGATAATAAATATACCCGTTATTTTTTCTACATCGTTGTGACGTCTTGGTGAGCTGCTTTGCATGGTGATATAAACAGACGAAGTAATTGTAGTCATTGGTTTAACAGCGAGATTGTGTTCGCTGGAAGAATATATATCCCCCGTTTACAGAGTCCAAGTCATTTTGGTGGCACGGGGGTTACAACGCGAGGGAGAGGGAGAGGACGAGGGCGAAGGCAGGGAGGCCGTGCAGCTAGGGCCAGGCGAGAGAGGGGAGCCAGCGGGGTGAGAGCAGAGGAGGAAAGGCTTGAAGATCTCCAAAGGAGCCGGAGAGAAGTAACCGAGGTATATATCCAGAAAATTATTTTACAGAAAATTACTGAATCATTACCTGTGAAACGTCAGGGACGTTGCTGAATAAGTATACTGGAGAGTAACAGCATCATCACGCAGCATGTTATTGTTTTAGACAGGTCTGAGCATCCTGTACTCCAAAAACTGCAGTGATATTAGACAATTGTGTGTGTAGGATTAATTACCTGTCCAAGAGAAAACTGGCAACTTGAGCGTCACTTTGAAAACCTTTTTCCTCCATCAGTGACTTCCATCGTGTAAATGCCGTGCCAATGTTGATCCGTGTTTTTTGCCGTTTCTTGTCACGCTTGCGTTTATTCTCGTCGTGTTTCCGCTTCTTAGATGACGGGGGTTCGGTGTCCGCCGCTTTTCGTTGTGATACAGAGTAGGCATGATCCTCCATTCGTCTGATGTTTGGCCACACAGTGCCAAACAGTTTGCAAAGTCACTCACGCCTGCCGCCTTGTTCACCTTTCTTGTTACTGAGGCGCAGTATACCTGCTTCTTCTTCTTCTTTGGTTTCAGGCAGACTAAACGCTTCTCAGGCATAATACTGCCATCTACTGTTCAGTACCGTCTCAGTTAATCTCTCTCAACTTGCCGTAGTTATTTTTGAGCGTCATGGGAGATCTCGCAATCGCTAGTTTGTTGCCTCTGCGCTTGCTGTAGCGCAAAGATGTCAGCCTCCATGGCTGCGAGACCCGCTCCTATGTAATTATAAATAACGAATTCTAAGGCAACGCAAATATTATGGTTAAAAGGCTGAGCTCATAGGTGATGATAAATAACATAGTTATGTATAATATATTAAATTTCTGACTTTATATGCCTGTAATTATTACACACTGTAGCTTTAAAGCATTTTATAACAACAACAACAAAAAAAAAACTTTTGAGAAAATTCCCCAAAAATCAACAAAGCTTTTCTTGTCACAGCTGCTAAAAAAGGGAGGCTGCGCTATAATTGCTTGTTAATCTATTTTTTGCAGCTGGCTTATGAACCAGTTGAAATTTACGGGCCTCTACAGCTGCTACCAGTGTTGTTTATGACCTTGTAGTTTTTTTGATAGAAATCATCAGATGTAGCAACATCTTTGGTTTCTCTACTGTACAGGTGCTGGTCATAAAATTAGAATATCATGAAAAAGTAGATTGATTTCAGTAATTCCATTTAAAAAGTGAAACTTGTATATTATATTCATACATTACATACAAACTCATATATTTCAGATGTTTATTTTGTTTAATTTTGATGATTACAAATGACAACAAATGAAAATCTCAAATTCATCATATCAGAAAATTAGAATATTGTGAAAAGGTTCAAAATTGATGGCCCCTGGTGCCACACTCTAATCAGCTAATTAACTCAAACCACCTGCAAAAGCCTTTAAATGGTCTTTCAGTCTAGTTCTATAGGCTACACAATCATGGGGAAGACTGCTGACTTGACAGTTGTCCAAAAGACGACCATCGACACCTTGCACAAGGAGGGCAAGACACAAAAGGTCATCGCTAAAGAGGCTGGCTGTTCACAGAGCTCAGTGTCCAAGCACATTAATAGAGAGGCGAAGGGAAGGAAAAGATGTGGTCGAAAAAAGTGTACAAGCAAGAGAGATAACCGCACCCTGGAGAGGATTGTGAAACAAAACCCATTCAAAAATGTGGGGGAGATTCACAAAGAGTGGACTGCAGCTGGAGTGAGTGCTTCAAGAACCACCACACACAGACGTATGAAAGACATGGGTTTCTGCTGTCGCATTCCTTGTGTCAAGCCACTCTTGAACCACAGACAGCGTCAGAAGCGTCTTGCCTGGGCTAAAGAGAAACAGGACTGGACTGCTGGTGAGTGGTCCAAAGTCATGTTCTCTGATGAAAGTAAATTTTGCATTTCCTTTGGAAATCAAGGTCCCAGAGTCTGGAGGAAAAGAAGAGAGGCACTTCATCCACGTTGCTTGAAGTCCAGTGTAAAGTTTCCACAGTCAGTGATGGTTTGGGGTGCCATGTCATCTGCTGGTGTTGGTCCATTGTGTTTTCTGAGGTCCAGGGTCAACGCAGCCACATACCAGGAAGTTTTAGAGCACTTCATGCTTCCTGCAGCTGACCAACTTTTTGGAGATGCAGATTTCATTTTCCAACAGGACTTGGCACCTGCACACAGTGCCAAAGCTACCAGTACCTGGTTGAAGGACCATGGTATCCCTGTTCTTAATTGGCCAGCAAACTCTCCTGACCTTAACCCCATAGAAAATCTATGGGGTATTGTGAAGAAGAAGATGCAATACACCAGACCCAACAATTCAGAAGAGCTAAAAGCCACTATTAGAGCAACCTGGGCTATCATAACACCTGAGCAGTGCCACAGACTGATCGACTCCATGCCACGCCGCATTGCTGCAGTAATACAGGCCAAAGGAGGCCCAACTAAATACTGAGTGCTGTACATGCTCATACTTTTCATGTTCATACTTTTCAGTTGGCCAACATTTCTATAAATCCTTTGTTTTTATTGGTCTTCAGTAATATTCTAATTTTCTGATATGATGAATTTAGGATTTTCATTTGTTGTCATTTGTAATCATCAAAATTAAACAAAATAAACATCTGAAATATATGAGTTTGTATGTAATGTATGAATATAATATACAAGTTTCACTTTTTAAATGGAATTACTGAAATCAATCTACTTTTTCATGATATTCTAATTTTATGACCAGCACCTGTATGTCTAAGTTAAAGTGTGTCTTGGTATTATGGACTCTTGTGGTTGTATATGTGTTTAACCTTTTCAGTTCTTATGTATTCAGAGTTTCATACAACCAACTAAGAGGTCTTAGTTTACTCCTATCACTTCTGTTGTGTTCATTTTTCCTGTGCACTTTCCTTATGGTTCCATTTATTGTTTTTAACATTATCCTCCATTTTTTTTTCTGTTTCTTCTTGTCGGTTTGGTGTCTGTGATATATGAACCTTTAGCACTGTGTCCGAACACTTTTTTCAGTGTCTTGTCAGGTTCTTTGTTTAAATGGTTTTTTTTTTCTTCCTGTATGATTCCAGTGTTTTTGATTTAAGTTTGTTACCATTGATTTGTTTTATGTTTGCATTAGTTCAATATTAAATTTATATTTAACCATACTCCTTCCCACCTTGACTCTGTTTGTGGTTCCACACAAACAGCAAAACATGACTTAGAGTAGTGCTGTCTTGTTGAGTAATAATTCACTCAATCAAGTGAAACATTTGTTTGAACGAACCGAATCTAGTCAGATTCTTTATTTTCTTCTTCACTTATTTAAATTTAGAACAAGTCTGTGTGTAGTGTAACTTCCTTGTTCTGTACTTCATACATCAGCAGCTCTCCGAGTTAATGGCTGAAGTTACTACTAGCTAAGCTTACAGGTGCTGGTCATAAAATTAGAATATCATGAAAAAGTAGATTGATTTCAGTAATTCCATTTAAAAAGTGAAACTTGTATATTATATTCATACATTACATACAAACTCATATATTTCAGATGTTTATTTTGTTTAATTTTGATGATTACAAATGACAACAAATGAAAATCTCAAATTCATCATATCAGAAAATTAGAATATTGTGAAAAGGTTCAAAATTGATGGCCCCTGGTGCCACACTCTAATCAGCTAATTAACTCAAACCACCTGCAAAAGCCTTTAAATGGTCTTTCAGTCTAGTTCTATAGGCTACACAATCATGGGGAAGACTGCTGACTTGACAGTTGTCCAAAAGACGACCATCAACACCTTGCACAAGGAGGGCAAGACACAAAAGGTCATCGCTAAAGAGGCTGGCTGTTCACAGAGCTCAGTGTCCAAGCACATTAATAGAGAGGCGAAGGGAAGGAAAAGATGTGGTCGAAAAAAGTGTACAAGCAAGAGAGATAACCGCACCCTGGAGAGGATTGTGAAACAAAACCCATTCAAAAATGTGGGGGAGATTCACAAAGAGTGGACTGCAGCTGGAGTGAGTGCTTCAAGAACCACCACACACAGACGTATGAAAGACATGGGTTTCTGCTGTCGCATTCCTTGTGTCAAGCCACTCTTGAACCACAGACAGCGTCAGAAGCGTCTTGCCTGGGCTAAAGAGAAACAGGACTGGACTGCTGGTGAGTGGTCCAAAGTCATGTTCTCTGATGAAAGTAAATTTTGCATTTCCTTTGGAAATCAAGGTCCCAGAGTCTGGAGGAAAAGAAGAGAGGCACTTCATCCACGTTGCTTGAAGTCCAGTGTAAAGTTTCCACAGTCAGTGATGGTTTGGGGTGCCATGTCATCTGCTGGTGTTGGTCCATTGTGTTTTCTGAGGTCCAGGGTCAACGCAGCCACATACCAGGAAGTTTTAGAGCACTTCATGCTTCCTGCAGCTGACCAACTTTTTGGAGATGCAGATTTCATTTTCCAACAGGACTTGGCACCTGCACACAGTGCCAAAGCTACCAGTACCTGGTTGAAGGACCATGGTATCCCTGTTCTTAATTGGCCAGCAAACTCTCCTGACCTTAACCCCATAGAAAATCTATGGGGTATTGTGAAGAAGAAGATGCAATACACCAGACCCAACAATTCAGAAGAGCTAAAAGCCACTATTAGAGCAACCTGGGCTATCATAACACCTGAGCAGTGCCACAGACTGATCGACTCCATGCCACGCCGCATTGCTGCAGTAATACAGGCCAAAGGAGGCCCAACTAAATACTGAGTGCTGTACATGCTCATACTTTTCATGTTCATACTTTTCAGTTGGCCAACATTTCTATAAATCCTTTGTTTTTATTGGTCTTCAGTAATATTCTAATTTTCTGATATGATGAATTTGGGATTTTCATTTGTTGTCATTTGTAATCATCAAAATTAAACAAAATAAATATCTGAAATATATGAGTTTGTATGTAATGTATGAATATAATATACAAGTTTCACTTTTTAAATGGAATTACTGAAATCAATCTACTTTTTCATGATATTCTAATTTTATGACCAGCACCTGTAACTCAATGTTCCTTAAGACAGCCTACTGGAGACAAAGAAAAATTCCTTCTGAGGAGTTATTTTCCAAGTAGTACTGAACCAGAAATAAATTAAGTTTCCCTTAGTGATGAGTGGTGGCCTAGTGGTTAGGGCGTTGTGCTTGCATCCCACAGGTTTTGAGTTCAAGCCCCATGCCCTGCCTCCTTGAGCAACAGTCTTAACCCTCAAACTGCTCCCTGGGAGAAGCACAATGGCAGCCCACTGCTTGACGGGTTGAATGCAGAGTGATATTATTATAATTTTTTTATTATTATTATTATAGGGGGAGCAGCAGCCTAGTGGTTAGGGCTTAGGGCTTGGAATCCTGAGGTTATGAGTTCAAAACCCAAACAGACTGCCACTCTGGGTCTCTGAGCAAGACCCTAACCCCTGATTTCTCCCAGAGCCCTGCACAGTGACAGCCAACTGCTCTCAGTAGGGGGTGGGTTAAATGCAGAGAGTTAACTTCTCCATTGTGAGATCAATAAAGTTAAATTTATTTAGCTATTCCTGTGATCAGCTTCTTTTGAGCTGTGATGGCAATAACTTACTCACTCACCAGCTAGATAAATCAGATCATTATTTCTTGGCAATGTGACTGACAGAAGATTACAAAATATGTTGGACACATAAAGTACTGCCACTGTGGTGTTATTGGAAGTGTCTGAATTCATTGGTCGTGATTAATTTGGTGTATAAGCCTTAGTTGAGGCTTACATGGATTACAGACTGATTCAGCAAGAACTTCAAAATCAGGTAATCTGAGAGCTAGAAAAGTCAATCTGATCTGTTTTATCTGTTTTAACTGTAAAAAAACATATTAGGCTGTTAAGGTTCCTTGATTGGCACACCTAATGTCACTGAAGCCTTTTTTAATGTCTGTTTTAAATGTAAAGTGTTGGGATCCTGAGGCTTTGCCCACCAGAGGGCGCCGAGGATCCTCTTCTGTTTTATGTCTTCTGTTAGGGACTGGGGTTACTGTTGGGATCTGGAGATTTACCATCTTTCTCGAGCAGAGAGTGCTGTGGGTCTCCTGGGCTGGAGCCCTCCAGCACACCTGAAGCTCATCAGCCCATCAGGAGACCTTCCTACATAAGCAGCAGCCAGACCTTCCTTCAACGCTGCAGTGTTGACCAAGTTTGGTTAGCGAAACCTGAGCCTCTGTTAATTTATAGAACCCTAGTAGACTCTAGAGAGAAACTAGATTCTAACCTGCCTCTGTCTTCTCTGCCTCATAGGAAACCTGATCAAAGTCTGAAGCTCTTGATGAGCTTTGTCTGGAAACCTGCCTGCATGCCCAAGGAAGCCAAACCCGAAGACATCAGTCTGGATTCCCCCAACAGCTCTCAAGGAAGAGCTAGGAAACCAAGTCAAGGTCTGAAACTCACGAGTCAGAAGCTAGACGCTGCTGCCGCTGAGCTCCCTGCTGAATCTACAGTCTCTGGACCCCCAACAGCTCTCAAGGAAGAGCTAGGAAACCAAGTCAAGGTCTGAAACTCACGAGTCAGAAGCTAGATGCTGCTGCCACTGAGTTCCCTGCTGAATCTACAGTCTCTGGACCCAACCGGTTCCCCCCCCTCTCAAAGGATCTGCCAGAACCTCATCTAGGTACATTCTGAATTAACACACTCGACAAGTCACCTTGCTGCCTGGCTAATCAAACTATCCATCTCTGCAGATGTCAGTGATTCCAGTCCCGGACCTGTACCAGAACCAGCTCATAACTACTCTGTGTGTTTTTCAATAAACTCTGTTCAACTTTTACTCAGCTTCCTGTGGTGTTCTGCATGTGGGTTCAGCCTCTTAAGCCAATCATGACATAAAGGAACATAAAATGCAAATAAATGTCTTAAAATTGAAATTGCCTAATTTAAGAGTAAAGGCAAAGATATACTGTAGTTGTGTGAACCAAAAGATCTGGTATACGAATCTTTAACCAATTTTTTTTTTTTTTTTTTATAAATGTAAATGTTTTTAATAACTAAATGTAATAGAACAATTCTAGTCATTTAGTTCACTCAATGATATGGAATATATCAATATAATATATGGAAGACAAGATGTAAATGCATGTGCTTTCTATCGAGTTATCACTTATGTTTTAATCTACCTCACATATAGCATAGCTTAAAGTGACTTTTTACACTTATTTCATGAGCTGTGGGAGAAAATAAACTGTAGACAGACTTATGGAACTTTTTTCATTGTGAAAAACTGTGTGTTTGAAACAACATTCAGACAGATTTATAAATGTGGGCCAGTAAAAGAATCATGGATAAACCAAACACTGATAATCTGAAGAAAATGTGACTAACACCATCACTGCATTGGTTCATACCATAAACTCAGATAAACAATGCCAGTCGGCTTCATTGTGGATAGTGCAATATCCTGAACACAATACTGTCTGAAGTTACAGTATTTGTCACAAGTCAGAATGCTTCACTCTGATGAAATATGGGTAGATTAAGCTCACCACTTTTAAACCTCTTGTGGGATTCTGTTTTTTTTAAGTCTTTAGGCCTCTCCTGTCAGACACATTTCCACTGGTGTCCTACTTCTCACTGATAAATAACTGTATAAATATTCCGAGCACATTTTTAAGCTAGAAACTGTGCTACTCCAAGTATATTTTCTTTACTGACGGTGTATATGCATTGATGTCTGAGATCACCACTTCAAATGCAACATCTACAAAATAACAAATCTTTGGCATTTTGCTTGTTTTACCCCCTTTCATAAGGTCCTTGTTTGAGTGTCAGACAAGGAATATACCGGTATATGTAAGTACAATTAATGCAACAGTGAGCACAGTTCATGAGAACAGCATTGTGAAAAGTGTATTTTCTTTATTTCCTTGGATGAATTAAAAGGAAATATATTTGCAATCAATAGGAAGAATTAACAGTAAGGAAATAAAAAAGGATGTAGCAGACCCTGGAAAACTGGTAGTTGATGTTTTGCAGAGATATGCTTACTTATGTAAAATGATCTTTATGATGAGTCATATAGGCTTTGCTATGAACCCTAAGAACATGTAGGAGGAAAATGGCTGTAACAAACAATACACTCAACTATATCTACTGGCGATGTCTAATATCGCTCTGTCTTTTTGATTAATTTGTTTGGAATATATATATATGTTTTATGTGTAATCTACTGTATGTAAAATTAATCCTAGAGGATGAGCTTATACTGGGATTTTAGTTCATTATTTATCATTCACTAAATAACTTCATTAAAAATAAAATTTTCATTAATGTGAAATAATAATAGACTATTTTAGTTAATCATGATCCAACCTCATTGTGTGGGCACCCTACAGTATCCATGAATATATGCTCCAATCACCAACCAGTTTCCTTGATAAATCTTTCCTGTTATTGATCCCTGGCCGACAGAGGGCAGTTAGAGAGTGGTTTGATAAAAGGCTTGGGTGTTTTACTCCAACTCACAATGGTGAGGTGCATTACAGATGTAATCAATTTTACGCGATGCAGCCTTGGTTTTATGGCAGTGGTGAGGAAAACGGTGGCTTGCAGTTTTATCTAGAAGGGTGGTACATCATGGTTTCAGTGAGATCATTATGGTGTAGTTAGATTTGACTGTTTTATTAATGCTTATTAAATGTGGTAATTACAGCTCAAAATGAGTTACTGAAACAGTTGTTCATACCATTTGCCCTTGAGTGGGGGGGGGGGGGGGGGGTTTAGGGCTGCAATCTTTCTCTATTGGCTGTAGAGTATTGTGAAAGTTATTAAAAAAATAATAAATCCCAAGATGTATTTCTGGCATTACTTTATGCAATCTTCATTGAAATTAGCAGAACTTTATATGAGATCACCAGAGAAGAAAAAAAAAGCACAGTTATTAACAACGGCTGTTTGTGAAGTAATTAGTGACTAATTCTGCAGCTAAAACATTATGGATGTGTATTGGGATGAAAACTACATAAGATCAAATAGAACCATATTTGAAAATGGCAAAAATCAGATTTTTGTTTGGATGGTGAAAAGATCAGAAAAGGGTGGTTCAGACTGATCTAGAAAAAAAAATGGATATAAGTCACTAGCAGTGTTTCCATCCACCTGAAGTGCAAATTTTAAGCCAACTTTAAAAGGTTTGACAAAAAAATCCAAATCTGCAGTGTCTCCAGTGTAGTTAAAGCTATTTAACCGAGCGATGCAAAGCTTAGTTTTGTCATACAGTACATCCTCACAAATGCCTATTGTGAACAGGAAGTAGAGGCTGCAATCTATCATTGACCACAGATTACTAATGGTGGAAGGTTTTGATGAATGTATTGCTATCAGGAAGGTTTTTCTTACGATAAAATATTAACTAATAATGACGATCTCAATGCGCAATAGGAACTTCATGGAACTAACTAACTAACTAACTAACTAACTAACTAACTAACTAACTAACTAACTAACTAACTAACTAACTAACTAACTAACTAGCGTCGTACCTTTAACACAAAAGCCAAAAACAACCTAAAGCAAGCACAAAAACTTTTTTGCAAATTTGTGGGAGTTTTCCCAAATTTTTTCCATTTCCATCTAAGTTTTCTAATGAGAGGGGTTTATTCAAAGCTAATGGAAACGCACCTAATTATGGGCACAAATATTAGATTTGGGTCGTTTCTATCTGTTATGTGAGCTTTCCGAACTTGTATTTGTCCTAAAAAATGTATCTTAACGTAAACTTTAACCATCTGACTGTGCCTGGTGCACTTCTGTTTCAAACAGGTTTGTTCTTCTTTCAGTGGATACCAATAGTTGGAAGAACAGCCATAAACTTTATTTAAGTAAAAGAAACCTTGCTTCATATAACTTTTACTCAATCAAAATGTATGGTGCAGTAACACCACTCCTCAAAGTCGATTTTTGTTAAAAAGTTACTTAAATAATGCTATGAAAAAAATGTAACTAATGTTAGGGGTGTCTTGATTCCGTTTTTTTGGGGGTTTTTTTGTTTTTTGAGACAATGCTGATCTTCCAGCTTTTAGTATTGTCCCCAAGCCTGCCCACTAGAAGGACAACAAGGTCAGTTGTCCCCAGGCCAGGATTGTGGAGCAGGAATAATCTTTTCTTCTCCAACACAAGGTTACATAAAATGTAAATTTTTAGGCAAGAATTAATCCAAAGATGGATGAATGAGTCAATACTTTAGTTTGTACAGAATATGAAAGCGACAGGTGGACGCCCATGTCCCTCTGGGCCGAGGCTGTCAGCTGTGGCTGTCAGACATAATATTGGATGATATATGATACAAACTTCAGATTGGGACATCCCTACTGATAATTACCAACCATCTGATAATTAAAATAATTTTTATTAATCATTTAATTCTTTATTGGTTTTTATTGGTTTGCTGTAATGTCCTACTCTTAAAGTATATTATTTAGCTGTTCGTGAAAAATTAAAAAAACACCCAGTCTGAGTGTAATGTATCTATATAATGAGTTTTATTTTGTAAATAAAGTTACTAAAATAGATATTGTTCAATTAAACTTTAATTGCTAAAATAAATTGAAATTGGAAAAAATTGCCCTGCGATGGACTGGCGACCTGTCCAGGGTGTACCCCGCCTCTCGCCCATCGACTGCTGGAGATAGGCACCAGCACCCCTCGTGACCCCAATCGGGACAAGCGTGTAAGAAAATGGATGGATGGATGGATGGAAATTGGAAAAAAAATCCACAAAGAAATTTTAACTATATACCTCTGCAATAATATTAAGGAGCTCAACAGTATGCACATAACTAATTAGAAGTCAGTGTTCTTAAAAACTATACTTTAAACAAGGCACTCTTTTAAATGCCTAACGACCATTCTACACCAAAAGGCAATTGATAGCAATTCTTTTCAAATAAAACTGACATTTTCAATATAAGAATAAGAGTATGTTGATTGAACAGAATATTGTCTCTGTGCATGGAGAATTTGTCTTGTGATTAAACAAATACAAATTTAAACCTCAATCAACTGCCATAAAAGTCATCAATTATTAAAGATAACATTGTGGTCTTCATTTTTATGCCAAAGGTGAGCTTTGTTATGTTTAACCAGCCATGAAGTGCTTCCGCTTATTTTCTGGGATACTTTTGCAGAGGTTGGTTACTGATAGTAGTCAGAAGGCCTGGTGGTACCTGTGTGCAACAGCCTCGCTTCTGTTATTATCATCCAGGGCAGCTGTGGCTGCAATGTAGCTTGCCACCATCAGTTTGTTAATGTATATGTTTATGGCTGAATTACTGATTGTAGTGTAAAGTGCTACTAAGATCCCTCATTTAAAAAGGCATTAAAAAAAAGCTTAAGGAATACAGAAATATATCAAAGCAAAACTTGTAGCACTATTCATTGGAACTCACACTTGTGTTGTTACTTAAAAACCCAGTAGATGAAAAGTGCTAATCAAATTCATCATAACCTTTTGTAACTCCAATGCCTCCAATTTTCTCGAGAAACACCCACACACAGACACACTCTCACCATTTACCAGCTGGCTCAAACACATACAATCTCCCTCTGTCGTTCTCTCTCTCCCACTCTCGTTACACTTTGGTTGCCATGGGAATGAGAGGATCACGCTGACCTAATTAGACAGCCTTGCAATGATGAAATATGCACAACAGACTCCTCAGTGCTGCTATGGACATACAGTAGGGAGATCAGGTCATTGTTATCAGCTTGGGGATTATCAAAAACAGCTTGTCCTTCTGATTTTAGAGAGAATTGGTGTGTGTCCATAAATGAAAGGTAGACCACCTAGGAAGATACAGTTATGAAAAGTGAGACGAGAGAATGAAAAGTATAACAGAGAGAATATACAACATGCACAAGTTAGGTAACAAAGGGGATCCCTATACAATGAATGAAGCTCAAGGTCTCTATAAGGTGATAAGGCTCAGTGGGAGAGTTTAAATGATATAAACCATAAGGATTCTAAGGTAATCCTTCTTAATCTGCAGCTCAATGCAATATATTACAATACTTCCAGTGTACCAATACAAGTTGTGAATTGACAAGTCTTGAATTGCCTGTTTTTGTCTTAAGCTTCTGAGGGAGTAATTCATTTAGCAGGGCCATCTCCTTAATTTTTGCAGAGGCTTTTTTTCAGGATATTTGCTTGATTTTTGCTTTGTGTTTATGGATTCACAAAGAACCTAACACTAAATATCAAAGAAGGAAGCAATTGCAAATTTATTTTTATCAGGACACAGTTCTTTCTACAACAATTGGCGCAGAGGTGAAATATGTTTAGTCTTTTCTTTGTTACTATTAATAAAGAAATTAGTTATTAGAACTTTCTTTTTTATTTATGTTTTCTAAAACATTAGAATAGCTGATTAAACATTTTTAGTCGGCTGAAGGTTGATGGCGTTATTGCTTTCATATATAAAACATTTACCAATAAAATTGCAAATTAAAAAAATATTGATAGTCTTCCTGTGTTGTGAGTACTTAAAGGGCCTAAAACTCTTTAAAAATTTTAACTATGTTGTAACGTCAGTCCTTTCTGGTACTGTGCTTGCCTGTATCTTCGTAAAGGTACTTTATATGTCTGATGAATTCTGCTGTCAGAGCAGCTACCCCTCCTCTCCTACAAGACCTGCCATTATACAGTAGGTCTATGTAATGCAGTGATTACCTGCCCCTTCAGGCAGTACCTATCTTAATTGTACCTCACATTCCCAGTAAACAGCACGCCCATCTTCCATCTAATCAAGGTTATGTGAGGCGACACAATCATTTCTGCTGAAAATTGGAATCTGTTCACACCTAATCTGCATAGTGATAACAGCTTATCTTTTAAGCCAACATTTATGACAAGAAAAAATTCTTTTTAGGGGTGAAAGAGGAGCCTAATCACCAGAAATGACATTATGCAACAACATCATGAAAGGGGAGACACCAACACAAGAGTGCACAGTGTGGCAGTGAAGGCAAGTGTCGTCTGGGCTGGATGGAACAAATGATTACAGCACTTTGTAGAGCGAAAAGCAATATTTCATCATATATATTTATAGTAGAACGTGAAAGGCTTAAATAACATTAGATGGGATGTTTATATCAACAATAATGCATTTATTAACAAAAACAAAAAAGTTTAATAAACTCTTCTTAGTAGGTTTGGAGTAAAATATATGGGAAACCTACTGTAAAGAGGTATCAGACCTTCAGTCTCTCTTGACAAGGCTTTACTCCAAAATCTGGTAATAACGTTTTAATGGAAGTAAAACATTGTATCACTGTTACTAAAATCAATAAGAGATTATGCAGATTATAAAACGTATAGAAGAAGTTAATCCCTGTAGCAGATTTTAAAAATAATTTTAGTCTACCCAAATATTTACTAAAGGTATATGGATACAATGATTTGACTCCTTGCTTCAAGAACAGCCATTGTCCATGATTGCAAACCCACTTCTTATTTATTCATTTAGTGCAAACAAGAGAACTCTAATAAAATAATGATAAGCAATTAAAGAGTGGTATTGTGAAAGTCAAGATAAATGTGGAATGCAGGGTGATTGACCAAGCATTTTTCAGAACAGAACTGTCTTAATGTCAAGCTTCGGAATAAGAAGCATGTACAAATTAGGTTTGCAAACATACTGTAGCCGCTGGTGATAGCTCTGTATATTTGTTCCTCGGTGTTCACTAATACATGGACTGGATTTCTAGCTCCTTTTCTTTCTTTTTTTTATTTTAATCCATGCATTTTTGATGATATAGTTGACCCTGAATACATCAAAAGGGAATTTTTAAAACAATCCTGACATGTCTTTTAAAATAAACCCAAACATTACCAACATTTTCTCTTTAGTAAGAAGAAAAAAGAAAAACACGGCTTAAAATAACACCTTAAAACAAACGTATACTTCAGAATCTAAGACTTGATGTTCTCCATAAAGAGCAGCATAAATCTAATCTAATCTTTCTCCTTGCAGCAGCTCAATTGAAAAGTTACACTGAATACAAAAATGAGACTTCCTTTATGTTATAGGTTAGTCACTCTATGAGAATAAGCTTTTTTTCTGGGGAAGAATTAGTTGAAGGCAGCAGAAAATGAGTTACATGACAAAGCGAAGCGAGATAACTTACTAGAAGCAATTTTTTTGTTATCATCTTTATTACAGGTTATTATAGGCAGCTTCCTTACCCATTCAAGTTTTGTACTCTCTTTGTCTTCTTTTTATTGTATCTTATTGCTAGGGGGTTTAAAAAAAGGTTCAGTCCTTTCAGCCAACAAAAGCCTGCTCTGTGTGTGAAACCTTTCAAACACGGTTCAAAGAAGTCTAATCTTACTTTCAGATTTTGACACAATCAGTGTGAAATAGAAAAGAACCTCTGATGAAAAGGATCAAAGAATAATGTCAAATTTGATTTAGACATCTAATAAATCTGGATATTAGTTTGATGGTAGTTTTTCTTTTTTCATCTTTCAATAAATTCCATCTATGATCTTATTCAGGCCAGTAACTTTTGATATACATCCTTCTGACTGCAGTAGTTTCATTCCTGTTTTTTTCTTTTTTCATTATTCCTAAATAATGAATTATATTGTAACAGGCAAAATAGTATTTACAAATATTTACATCAGTTTAATTGAAATATTTGTATGTACTTATTTTTATATTTTTACATCTGCAACAACCATGCACTCCACATGTACAGTAGAAACCAAAGCAACTACTGTAAGTCAAAGGGACTAAGCATTAAAGATAAAAAAAAAAACAGGTGTAAACAGTATAGAAAAGCAGAAAATCCGCTGAAATCAGTCAGTATTTAAAAACCATCCCTGAGGCTATGTGCAAATATGAAACACCACAAATATGACATAATGTGAGAATTGTGTCAGTTTAATATAGAGTGTTATGACATCTACTACGGTTTTTTTGATGTTCATAGAAAAGCACAGCAGGAACCTTGTGTTACATTTTTCATAACGTTCACTTAAACAGAGGAAAAAAAGGACTTCCACTTTAATCAGTCACCTTGTCACAAGTCTTTGGGTTGTCCTGGATCCAACTGCAACTAAAGAAACCCAGAACATATATGGTTGTAGGGGTTATAGTTATTAAACTTTTCTTTAAGTATGATTTACTGTGTGCATGGTTTAGTCTCTGTGTTAAAATGTGATAGACTGCCGACCTATTGAGGGTGTATGCAGGCTCTTATCCCATGACAAAACCCAGCACCCCCAAGACTATGCAATAATAAGCTAGTATAGATGATGGATGGATGACTTTGTCAGGAAAGGTGCATGAACAAATACCCCAGTGGCTGTCTGTACATGGATGGATTTTTTCATTTAAAACACATTACTTATTTTGTATGTGTCCTCTGTTGTAATTTGCTTTAATATTTGTGTGATTGTGTGATATGGTAGTCATATTTCTTAAGCAACTATGGTCCTAAAGGTTAAATGACTAATTTTTTTATCAGTTAGCATTTTTTAAAATTAACATTCAAACTCTCTAATAGGTTCATTAATAACCAGTGTAGGACATTTATTTTGCAAAAAGCCTATGCAAACTAGATTAGAGTCCAACATATATTTTCTGTACTCGATTAGCATAACGTATACACTCCCCTCCAATTTTCAACATTCAGACAATAAGGAACATACAGGTGCTGGTCATAAAATTAGAATATCATGAAAAAGTAGATTGATTTCAGTAATTCCATTTAAAAAGTGAAACTTGTATATTATATTCATACATTACATACAAACTCATATATTTCAGATGTTTATTTTGTTTAATTTTGATGATTACAAATGACAACAAATGAAAATCTCAAATTCATCATATCAGAAAATTAGAATATTGTGAAAAGGTTCAAAATTGATGGCCCCTGGTGCCACACTCTAATCAGCTAATTAACTCAAACCACCTGCAAAAGCCTTTAAATGGTCTTTCAGTCTAGTTCTATAGGCTACACAATCATGGGGAAGACTGCTGACTTGACAGTTGTCCAAAAGACGACCATCGACACCTTGCACAAGGAGGGCAAGACACAAAAGGTCATCGCTAAACAGGCTGGCTGTTCACAGAGCTCAGTGTCCAAGCACATTAATAGAGAGGCGAAGGGAAGGAAAAGATGTGGTCGAAAAAAGTGTACAAGCAAGAGAGATAACCGCACCCTGGAGAGGATTGTGAAACAAAACCCATTCAAAAATGTGGGGGAGATTCACAAAGAGTGGACTGCAGCTGGAGTGAGTGCTTCAAGAACCACCACACACAGACGTATGAAAGACATGGGTTTCTGCTGTCGCATTCCTTGTGTCAAGCCACTCTTGAACCACAGACAGCGTCAGAAGCGTCTAAAGAGAAACAGGACTGGACTGCTGGTGAGTGGTCCAAAGTCATGTTCTCTGATGAAAGTAAATTTTGCATTTCCTTTGGAAATCAAGGTCCCAGAGTCTGGAGGAAAAGAAGAGAGGCACTTCATCCACGTTGCTTGAAGTCCAGTGTAAAGTTTCCACAGTCAGTGATGGTTTGGGGTGCCATGTCATCTGCTGGTGTTGGTCCATTGTGTTTTCTGAGGTCCAGGGTCAACGCAGCCACATACCAGGAAGTTTTAGAGCACTTCATGCTCCCTGCAGCTGACCAACTTTTTGGAGATGCAGATTTCATTTTCCAACAGGACTTGGCACCTGCACACAGTGCCAAAGCTACCAGTACCTGGTTGAAGGACCATGGTATCCCTGTTCTTAATTGGCCAGCAAACTCTCCTGACCTTAACCCCATAGAAAATCTATGGGGTATTGTGAAGAAGAAGATGCAATACACCAGACCCAACAATTCAGAAGAGCTAAAAGCCACTATTAGAGCAACCTGGGCTATCATAACACCTGAGCAGTGCCACAGACTGATCGACTCCATGCCACGCCGCATTGCTGCAGTAATACAGGCCAAAGGAGGCCCAACTAAATACTGAGTGCTGTACATGCTCATACTTTTCATGTTCATACTTTTCAGTTGGCCAACATTTCTATAAATCCTTTGTTTTTATTGGTCTTCAGTAATATTCTAATTTTCTGATATGATGAATTTGAGATTTTCATTTGTTGTCATTTTTAATCATCAAAATTAAACAAAATAAACATCTGAAATATATGAGTTTGTATGTAATGTATGAATATAATATACAAGTTTCACTTTTTAAATGGAATTACTGAAATCAATCTACTTTTTCATGATATTCTAATTTTATGACCAGCACCTGTAAATCTTCTGAAAGACCAACATAATATTTTCTGAAAATCAGTCAGTGTGAGAGCCATAAGGCATCTACTTGGGATCAGTGCACAGACTGCAGGTTCTGCTAAAAGACTGTTGTATTTCTAGGCTTTATTTAAAATCCATGGATATTAATGTAGCTATTTGCAAATCCTATAACACCAGAAACTGTTTTTGCAAATCATAATTCTGTTAAAGTAAAGGCGTCTGTTTACCTAAATTGGCACAACCACATTTTGTTGTGATACAGTTACCTGTATTAACCTAAGGCATTCTGTGGTGCTGAAGTGAAAGTCCATCCAATTTTGTATTTCATTACAAATCAGAGCAAATAGCTTTGCCAATAGGAAGGGGAGGAAAAATAGTTTGCTCTACAAAATGGCAGTGCTAATAATATAGAAGAAAAGGGGGAAAGGTAATCTGCTTAGACCAGACACAGAGGTTTGAATTTCTGTTCACTTCCATTGGGGTAAACTTATAGAAGGCTTCTTTGTGTTATTCTCTGATACCCTATCGAGTATTTTCACAACTTGTGTTCGTTGTTTTTTTTTTGTTTTTTTTTGCTATCTTTGTGGGTGGACTTGTTTTTATGACAGTGTGAGGAATTTAATGCATTTTACAAAGCCATGTCATGGTGACCTATGTCCTTATGGGGACTAAAATCCTACTTTTTTTAAATTTTAAAGTTCTTTTCTTTGAGAAAAGAAAATAACTTTAGACTTTAATTCTGGCTTAGTTTTAGGACTGAAGTGTGAATTCCATTCAGGTAAGGATTAGGCTTAGAGCTAAATAACTGTTGAAGTGAAATCTTTAGAAACTTTTGGAAGTACAAGGAAACTTTTTTTGTAGACAATGCATTTTGGCTCATGGCCTTTAGCGTGAATATTAGAAAACATCAAATAGTTTGAGTTTTATATATTAATTATATGCAGCAATTACTCATTTTCACATAAACAGGATAACCAAGAAGCATTGAGAGAGATTGTAATTGGTAACTGGTAGAGCCAGAGCTCAAATAGGCTCTTATTGTTGAAGTGTTTCACCACAGAGTTTAGCAAAAAGAGTTTGGAAATAAATCCCTTAATTTATTTCCTTTTGTCTTTCTGTTTTTGACTTACCTCGATCGCTGTCGTATAGATAGGCAAACTTGTCCCACTTGTAGTACTCAATAAGGCTGAGGAGTGGCCCCCTGATATCAGGCCGCATCTGGATAATGAACTGTTGATTCCCATCCAGAGGAAAGCTAGGCGTTATGAAGGAGACATGTAGAGTGCCACAAAACGATGTAATGGTGTTGACAGACTTCTTATCGTAGAACCCAAATATGGCGTAGACTCCTCTCGAGAACTGCGAACAGACTAAAAAAAGAACAAAAATGTGAGGTAATTTTGTTTATAGTTGATCTCACCTATATTTTAGACTGATTAGTTACCTATACTGAATTCAGGGAGATGATCTTTAATGAATAAATCTTTTTTCTGTATGTTTTTATAAATATGGTGGTTTTCATTTCTTATGCATTTCATAAGACACGGTTTAAACTCAAGACAATGTTAACTTTTACTACATTTTAGAGTTAAACCCGAGTACAAGTCTTTTCGTCTTTATCTCGTCTTATCTTTTGTCTTTTATTTTCCAAAAAACCCAAGCATCGGCTATATCTCAGGATTTGTTAGAAATAATCTAGAATAATAATTAAATAACTAAGCAAAGTGTTAGTGATTACTGAATATAAGATTCCATTTTTAATATAATCTTCAACAAATCCATTGGTGCCATAGCACATTATAGTGCATACATTCCAACTTTCCCAATCTGTTTATTGTAACCAGATTGTCATTTTGGTAACCTAGTAAAATATTAGTCAGGTAGACATGCTACAGTGTAGCTTTTAAAGCCTCCAGCATTTATAAAGGAAAGATAGGAGAACAGGTGAAGTCTTAAAGAAAAACAAAGAAAAAACAACCCCTGAGTAAACCAGAGGCTCCTGCCTTTTTCTCCAACATCACCCAGCAGATTGGGACGTTGATTTTAATTGTTTATTGATCAAATTAAGAGTAAATTAGGGCTATTGATTTAGACATGTGTCTCTTGCTTATGCAATCCAGTGAGTAATTTCCTTTGACAATATTGCATAGAAACTTGCTGACAGCAGAAATGGAATACATTTATGTTAAAGGAAAGTTTATGAATGTTTTTTTATATATATGTTGTTATGAATGGATACTTAAGAATCTGAATCTTGTTACTATTTTTTATAATAACTGATAACAATTGACCATACAAGGATAAAACAGGCATAAAAGAAAATAAATGTTACATATTTTTCTCATATGTTTTCAAAAATGTGTTTTCACTAAGCATTTTCATTATAAAGTTTTGGTAAACGGCACCGTAAACAGCCTGCATGATAAATAAAACATATTTGCTTCATTTCATTCCTAATAAGGTTAAGGAAGTTAGAAATCAATAGGCTGTAAAAACATAACATTCACAATGGCTGAAAATGCAGCAATATCCAACTCTTCTAGTTCACTGCTCCAATGTTTATAGCAGCTACAGCCTGATTTAAAGATTAACCCTGAAGGTGTAGAATTATTACACTGGCTCAGATTTAACTACTGCATTTAATTTCCACTTTGCTTAAATAGTATAGTTCAACAAAACAATTTTCTTCAGATGCTGATATGTTTGCTAAAGAGCACCGGTTGCATGAACCTCATTGAACATTTATTTTATTTTTTATTTTTTTTTACACTTTAGCAGCACAATATTTTGAAGCCTGTGTGTCCATGCTTACTGTATTGTGATGAGAGACGTTCCTCTGCTGTCACTTTTGCTGGTTTGATTGCTGGCTTTGCCCAGGATTAAAACTCTCTAAGCTTATGCTTAGAGACTGGATATCCCCACGACTATGCTGTGGCTTATCCCAGAGCAAATTCTATGACATTTTACTTTATTACCAAATATGGCATTTCCCAGTCCTAGCATTGAATGCATGTGTTCAACAAGGGTTCAGAGGGTCTTTCTGGCTCCAAAATGACACTGTACTAGAATGTCAAAGACTTCTATGTATGCTTCATCAATAACAAGTTCAAAAACTTTTAATTAAAGAAGAAAAGCCAAGAACAAACTGTAAATCCTAGGAGCAGGGAGGACTACAGAAAAGCTATTAAGCTTCTGTTACATCTGACTGATTTTCAGGGAAACTCACTATTCATTTTTAGAAATCCAGCTCCAAACAGAAAATAGGAGACTAGCTAAATCTCCTTTTCTCCTCCCAAAGAGGTCATTGCAATTAGAAACAAAAGCAAACTCCCCTGGACCTGTTAAATGCAACAAAAAGACATGATTTCCTCTTTGTCGTTCTGTTTTTAAAGATAACAATTCCCATAGTCTCTGCAAAAATGTGAAAAAAGTTCAATTATTTTCTAATCCCAACAATAGTGGTTAAAATATAGCATGGTTAGATAATGATATGTTTTCATGTTATAAAAAATGCAAGCCTGCAGTTATTCAAGTTCAGATTTTTTTTAACTAGCTTTGCAAAATAAGTTGCACAGTTATCTAATGAAAAGCAAAAGCAATACTGAACAAACAACTAGAGTGAAATGGCTGCCTCAGAGAGCTGTTATACACTGATGGTCACATTTTTTGGCACCTATTAAACATTAGAATGTCATCTTTTATCACAGCGCTAAAATGTAATACTGCCTTTTTATTTATTCATCTGTTTTTTCCAACGGTGGTTGGATTACATAATATTATTTCTGCCACTTGGTTCAAAAAGGACCATTAAGTTTGTTGCTACCGCACAGTAAGTGTGACATATGGGTGGTAAAAATTTCTTCAAAGCTTTATGATGCAGAACTCCAGCAAAGAGTAAAATCCTGGGGTCAAGAAATTACTATAGTACCCTTAGATAACAGCTTTAGAAATATGTACGAAAAAGAACTAGTAGTCTTTATCATCATTATGTCACCATATAGAAAACAGCTCATATATTATCAAATAAAAAAAATTAAAAACACTATCAAAAAAAAACAAAAACAAAAACAAGCATCCTCAAATGAGAATTCAAAAATGTTAAACAAAAAAAAGCGTTGAATATGGCAGGTACTATTTAGTATTTACATAAGAATAGCTTGTGCTGAAATGGGCTAAAAATGGGCTGGAGGTTTATTTGATTGACTCTAGGGGTGTTTAGTGACTGCCTGTCACAGCTTTGGAAAAGAGATTCCTTGAGTCTGTGTTCTTCTGTTCGCTCCTAAACACTTCTAATGTCCTTCCTCCCCTGTGCCTTTCAGCTCCCAATCTTCACTGTCATGCTACAACCTTAAACAGTCAGGTAGAGTCTGGTTTGTGTTTGCTTTCTGAAAAAGAAGAGCTGCTGTTGGGGCTTCTTCACCAGGTGGGAGGTGATCCCAGTCCAGGAGAGATCAGAGGAAATATAAATGCCTAGGACTTATGCTAGCCATGTTCTCCATACCTCCCTGTGCATGTAGAGGCAATATTTCCATACACTCAACTCATCAATTACTTGGACAAGACCCCTGCTCAATTGCTGTTGATACTGATGTGACAGGTCATTCATCCCTGGTGACATCAGACTCTACAATGCAACATTATAACAGCAATAACTTGTGCAATAAATCATGTGCAATTACTATTTGATACCCTGTGCAATAACCTGTTTTTATATTTGATATCAAGCACAATAGCTATATATAAATACCCATCTCTACAAATACCCATTTAATACCCTGTGCAATAACCCTGTATAATAATCCTGCTAAATAAGTGACTTCAGCTTTTATATACATATTTGGACGCACTGTGTATACCCCGTGCACCTTTTCCTCCTTTCAGCACCTTTTTCTTCTTTTTGACTATTGAGCCAATGTAACGAGTACATTTCTACACTGTGAGATCAAAAAAGAAGATAATTTATTCAATCAATAGTCTTTTTTATGAGACATGAATGCACAAGGCGTATGAGAATTTGGAGATGTTGTGTCACCTAACAATCACATATTCTGAGATTAAGATTTTAGACTACAGTACAAAGTTCCTCATGGTAGCTTTACAAGTGTATGGTAACATGTATACTAGAGTTCATTTATGTCTAGGGGATAAGGCTGGGTTTGTGTTAGTTTTACAGTTTGCAGTTCATGTAAAATCTCTGCCTCAGCCACATCACATCACACGTATCAATCAATGACAAAAGAGGTATCCCCGTTGCGTCAGTATCTGATGTACACATGCCTTGACCAACTCCCAGTTTTCAATGAGTTGGGTGTGAGACTGCTGGGACTGAGTGTTCAGTCTTCCTGAACCTCCTGTAGTCCACTATGACATCCTTGACCTTGCTGGTGTTCAGTCTAAGGTTGTTCCTAAAGTAGCCATGTGTCAGATTGTAGACATGTTTATTGTGGTGGGTCTAATGTAATACTAAGGGGTCTTTACTGGCCTTTTAATACGAAAGGCCAGTAAAGAGCCAAATAGCCAATAATAAAAAAAAAAAATCTGTCCTTCCAACCATTACAAAGATAAACATGCAGTTTGATCAAGTCTAATTGGACTTGAACTGTAAATGAACCGGATCCAGTTCACCCTTCCTTTATCGGTGTTTCTATCTGACATGCCAGGTCTTCAGAAAAAGTGGGGTTTTGCAAATAAACTAGATGTCTATCGCAACATTAAATAAATGGCTTTTATTGTGACAGATTATGTCATCCATACAAGGTGTATGGATGACATAATCAATGTAACCCCAGGTTAAGACTGAACTTTTTAGCAAAAAAAAGTTCAGAAAGAGCTGTCCTAAGAAAAGAAAGCTAAACACCTGAACACTTTAAAAAAATATGTGCAAAAAAGGTGCTGTGGGTATTTCCCCCCTTCAAAGACTCTAGGAACCTAATTACAACACGTGTTTTTTTAAATAAAACAAGTTTTGTGTAATATCCAAAGGATAAGCTCCAACAGATTGTGTAAAACAGAATGTTATAGGATTCCCCTGTCTGCATGCTTCAGACAAGATTTATTGATTCTGGGAATCAATAAATCTTGAAGATTTAATTAGTTTCCTCCTATAATGACTTTGATTTTGTTTTAGTTTAAACATTTTTATGGACTCTTGGATTGCAGCCACTGTGATCGCAAAACTAAAAAGGTTTAACATTTGTGACACACATCTTCAAATTCAACAGGATATGCACATGAACGAAAATATTTTCAGCCATCCTACATTTGTAGGCTATGTGATGTTTTTTGAGTAAACTAGGACTGAGAAGATGTGCTTTCTGTGGTCATTTAAAGTCCTTTACTCTGGTTGAATTCCAGTTGCATCAGCAATAAACCCAAAGTCTGTGGTCATCACAAAGTTCTAATAAACTCATTACCAGGAGGATTCTAAATCTGTTACAGCAGTGACTCCTGCACTGAGCATCACCACCCAAGGAGAGGGTGTACCCTTTCAAATATATTTAGCTGTCCCAATTAGATGACCTCCTTTTCACCATTACTGCTCTGAAGACACCTCTGCTGCTCTAAAACTGTTTACATGGGGGCTCCATTCCTGATCAAAGATTACATCTGCACCAATTAACTTTTAATAAACCCAGCACATCCAGCTGACACACACAATTCTTACACTAGTTTAAAAATATAGAGTTAAGAAAGGGGAGTTAAATGCAAATTCTGTCAATATTTTAATTTGACCTTAGAATGTGAAAGACTGCTCTAAATAAAGTTATTATGGACACAAAATTGCACTTTGTACTACTTTTTTTCTATAAAGAAAACAAAATCCACATTGGTGCTGTCAGTGTAAGGGTCTCTGGAGTTTTGCTTTTTTCTGGCATAAGAGAGCTTCCTGTGAAAGAGAGGATTTTTGCTGGTGGCTAGGCCGACCTTTGTTGCTGCACACCTGAGAAAATTTCTCAATTAGGATGACTAGCATGAGACAAAGGTTCATCTTTCTTCACCAGATGATTACCCCTGATGTTATTTCAGCCAACGACCTAAACCAGGAATATCTTCCTTGTTGAAATTTGTCTTCTTGTGAATCTTTTAAGGTGGATTCTCTTATTGTTCCAAACAACCAGAGAACCTCAGTTTGTTTCCGATCTTCATGGAAAAGGTCTTACCTGTTCTCAGTCTTCATGACCTGCCTGCCTGTTCCCCAGCATGACGTCTCTTACAAGTACCAACACTATTGGATCTAACTCATATTCTCTTGGACCTCTGGAGTATTTTCTGCAAAGCCCACCGAATCAAACCCATAAAGATCCATTCTACCTACCCTTCATCTCTCTAGTTGACAAATCAATCAGTCATCAGTTGTTATCAACCAACTCCTTCCTGATCAGTCTATCTTTCTACCGTTAGACCAATAAGAAAAAGTTCAACTGATTCCCTGCAGTTCTTTTCTTCCAGATTCTAGCTGTTTTTGTAAATAAAACGTAAAGATTCACTGGTTCTAAATCTGATTCTGCAAAAAAAAAACACAAAACAGTTTTCGTTTTATTATCCAGTAGAAAATAAAACTAAAACATCATCCAAACAAAACGTTTTAATGTTCTATGCATCTATATATATATATATATATATATATATATATATATATATATATATATATATATATATATACATATATAAAATGTGGTTATTAACATAGATAGCAATCAGGAGCCCACTGCATTAGTAAAACAATGAGTCAGTCACAGACACTTGCATTCACACACACCACATGTCTTTGTGGTGGTGATCATCAGCAGTCCAGTCACAGCTAACAGAACTGACTGTTACATATCTCATCCTCCCCAACAGCAGTGTTCTCACCAAGAGAAAACGCCTCAAGACTTTGGGGTGTTTTATGTAAAACTGATCTGTCACCAGTTGGTGCTGCAGCTTAAAGCCACCAGCCTTTCTGTCACACTAAACTCCAAGCAGATTTGCTACAGCTATAATTGTTGAACAAGCAAATTTTTGACCTTGAAATCTAAAAGGGGGGGCTTTAAAAACATAGCTTATTCCTGTCACCTCAATGTAAACGGTGTTGTAGAAGATTAAAACTGACTTTCTAGTTAAACAAGTCTTTTTCTTTTCCTACTTGTTTCAGCAATGTTCTTTTTTTAGTGCAGACAGGAAATCTGATCAGAGTTGATGAGAAGAAGGATTGAGATAAATACAGGATAGTCCTGGAAGTAAGCTTTTTACAGCAGGAGGACAACCTTAAAGTCAGTACTTTCTATACTTTCTGCGTGGGTACATTTACGAGGATATCCTGCCGTATCCAACCAACATCCAGACGCAGCTTTGGATGAAGCAAAGTGGACTCCTTTTTTCAGAGTTTTTGGGGCTTTTCAAAAAATTTAAATGTCTCCCCAAGGTGATACAAAGGAAACAATTTACACATATGTTCTTTTTAAAATTATTTGATGACGCAGTCCAGAGTGCAAACACTTTCATCTGAAAAACAGAGCTATACACTCCCAACGGGGTTCGTGGAAATCACCGTGGACACAGCGCTCAGTCTGACTACACCATAACACTGCAGCTACACCAATGGGGGATTAATGCTAAACCGTCTGGTAAAAAGAAAGTTCTGACACAGCTCAGAAATTGGGATGATTTCACTCAGACGATCCGCTTTTATCAATATGTTGCAATTGTGACATCAGCTTCCAGCTTTATTGTAGCCTATACATTACTGAATTGAAAAGCAAATATGAAATTATGTTTTTATACTGTATGCTCCCAAGGGCTCTTCACCCCAGAGGGGAACACGATTAACAGACAGTACAGTTATTAGGCTGCATTATGTGTTAAATAACTTAATTAAGTAAACACTGATGTTAAGTTGTTCATTTATGCAACCTGCAATCCTTTGCCACGCTATTTGGTGTCTCATTGATGCTGCTACCATGTTTTACTTTTTATTGAGATTTTTTGGTTCCAGGAGAAATAAAGCGCTCTCACTTCTGTGCTTGTGATTGTGATCGGTTTACCAAGTTCAACTCGCCCTTTATAGGAGCGAGTTCACAGATTCATGATCAGTCAAACCTGGTTTGAGTTAGTGAGTTGATAACCACTTTTGTGGTACTGCTGATTGCCATTGTTGTGGATTGGTTAAACTAGAAAGGCTGGAAGCAATCCCACTATATTGAGCTTGATTCATGGTGCGGGCCCCTGCTGTTTATTCTGTTTTAGCTTGTGAAACAAATCAAGAATGTGATACATCACAGCTGTTGCTGTGATTGGCTAAAAGCTCGATATGTGAGGCGGGTGCCACTTATTGATTTACCCAATCAGCTGGAACAATTTTCACAGGAGCCTTTCCAGATTTGGCTTATATCAGGTTCCCTCATCTTTACAATTTCCTTTTAGAGTCCATGAATAGAAATTACATTTTTTTTTGAAAATAATCTAAATTAGAAATGTTGGTAAATGTTGCAGATTATGAGTTATTATTATACTCATGATATCAAAGAACATATTTGCAAACTTTCATTTTCATTTTCATTTTTCTAATTCTATATTCAGTAAATCTTTGTTTACATGTTCTAGTCGAGTCGAATTTCATGCCTACTGGATTTATATACAGGTGGAAGAGAGGGATGTTTACAGAATGCATTGATAACTTTGCCGGCTCAGGAAGAATGTAATGAGTCCCAATGAGACAACAGTCTGTTTGGCAATACCTTACCTTACCATACCTGCTTTTTTCTAATTTCTTCTCTAAAACCAGCCTGAAATGGGGAGGCAGATTAATTGGAGAGCACATTATGCCAGCCTGCAGTCCTGCAACACCTCCCATTAAACAATAACTAAGACAACAGCCTGGCTAAGAAGTAGACCAGACAGTTGGAGGGCTAAGGGCTAAGGCCTCCATACATGGGTCGTGTTTTACAGTGTACAGATTTGCCGGTATACTAGACACCCAGACCACTTGCTCAAGTTCAAGTGTACTTTGCATAATGGAACCAGACGAATTATAACAAGAACCAAGCTAATTACATGATTGTATCAAAAATCTAAATACGATTGCATTTTACATAGAGCATTATGCCACAGGCCAAGCAGTAACCATACCCTCTTTTTAGAGGTGTCCAATCTGCCTGTAAATTTAGGTCTATGGAACATCACATTCCAAACAACTTGAACACCTGGAACGTCTCCCTCAGCAGCCATGAAAAGAAAAAGGCCTGCAGATTAAGGGTCAGATATTTTCCACTTCAAACAATGAAGTCTATCCATTTTGGTTTTTTTTATTTCATGTCCTTGGTGATTGAAAATCTTTGTCAGTGAGTTCAGAAAGCACTGAATCTTTGGACCTCTAGGTTTATTTAAACACTTTGTCTCAGACAAGCTTGCTTGCTTTCATGCGTACATTGTTTTCTCTGGATAAACTCATATTCCCTCATGTTGAATTAGCATTAACATAAGATAAATTGATTGAAATGATCTCAAGGCTGACTGTATGGCACTGCTTTATATTTGTTTCATGCACCTCTGTCTAAGAGATGTCTTATAATAGAAATGTGATTATACATAAAAAAGAAAATCAGTCTTTGCAAGCACAATACCTGCTCTTTTCACAATAGTTTTACATTGGTCACCAGCTGTTAGTAACCAGCTGTTATTAAATATACCGTAGCCCTTATGATGTGGTTAGTTATTAGAACTTAATATCTTTCAAAAACATAAAGACATCAAATATCTCTTTGTGAATAGCTGCCTTGCAGTCTTTAAAATGTCCTTACTTAATGGCAGCATCTTAGAAACCAACAAACAAATGGTCTCTGTTCTGTTAGTAAGCCACTCTATCCTATCAGGCTCAATGCAGACCTCTTTGACTGGACAGATCCAGCAAAACAAGCTACTTCATCACACACAGTGGCTTTGTTTCTCTTCTATCTGCCTCGTGTTGTAAAACATATTGTATATCCACTGACCTTTAGTGGAAATACCAGTGCAGACTTTGGATCTGCTGCTCGGCGTTCTAATGACCTCAGAAACCGGCAGAACAAAATTAAGCACGTCGATAAAAACACAGCTTTAATCAGGACCTGAAGGAACAGCTCCCACAGCAACCAGTTACTCAATGTTTGCTGAAGATAAGCAGGAACAACCTCACAGAAACACAAATAGGCATTGAAACGTGATTGTTAGTCTGCTATCGCTTTCCCAGCCATAACAAAAATCTTCTAATTTCTCATTTATTTTTGTATCTTATTAAGTAAGAAAGGACAAAGAAATAATAATCAAATATTTCAATAAACACAATATCTGCACTTACATATCAACGCTTTGCTAGTAACAGATTGTATCCCCTCATCCTAACAATTGATCTGCAGTTTCCACTGTTATTTTTCTGCAATATTAAGACTGAGGCTAATGACAGCAGAGGCTCCATATTTACACATTTATGATTTAATGAAATTATAATGAGATGCACATTATTTTTGCAGTTAAAATAAAGCTAACTGCAAGGAGGACTGGAGCTCCTGAGAGTTGCCTCATTTTTTATCTCTAGTGCTCCCCTGAGCTACTTAAAAAGCACTTTTGACACTGTGTCTTTTTCCAAGCCCACACACTTTGAAACAGTGCCAGGAATGTGTTCCGCAGAAAAAGATTTATACAATTTCCATCGTCGAGCGGAAGGCAGCTTAAATTGTGACCTTCTGGAGGCCTGAGCTTTCAACTGCAAAGAGAGCATTAAAAAGTAAGTGAGGCTGCAGCTGCAGTTCTTTCACAGAATATGATGTCTTCTTTACTTTTGAGGATTTTCATGCAAATATGACACAGAATAAAAAAAATATGACTGATTCTGGGTGCAGTTTTTACACAAAGCAGTGGAAGAACACTAAAATATAACAAATTATGGTAAAAAAAAATAATGTTACAGCACTAACAAATATTTTACTTTAGTTTTGAAATTATAGAAAAGTAAAAAAATATATAGATTAGGGAGAAACAAAACTCTTCTGTAATCCTGGTTTATACATCTAAATATTTGGAATAAATCTTGAGAGCCCAAAGTGGAAAAACAATGCATTTTTGTTTCAGATCAATCAAAGGGGATCTCTATGGGGCCAAAATTGTTGCTTTATTACTAATCTCAGTACATATTTGTAAATCTGAATACAGATTTGTGGATTTTTTACACATTTACAATCCGGATTAGACACAGTAGTTTTACACATTTGCAGATTGTTTTACAGATACACAAATCTCCTCACACATTTACAGTTTCATTTACAAATTTTCAAATCCCACCGAACACACACAAACCGAGATACAGATACACAATGCTCCACACACATTTGCAAATAATAAAGCAACAATTTTGGATCTCTGTCTGTTGTAGTTCTGACCTCACAACTCAGTCAAACAAATATGCTGTGAACCTTTTCATAAGGTTATACACAATAATGATAAAAACATGTTAAATAATTCATGATATAATCTTTGCAAACGTATCTTAAAATATTATTTTTAAAGAATAGTTTTTGAACAGCTTCATGCTGGGGAAGATTCTTAGTCGTCCAGGTCATAGCCATTCCAAAAAAAAAAAAAGTTAAAAAACAATCCACTGGACTTTTGTTTTGAAGATGTTTCGCATCCTATCAATGAAGCTTTTTGAACAGTTGAACAGCTTCTTTCATCATAAACCCAGTAGAACGCACTTCCAGGTCAATAATAGATTAACGACTGATTGCACAGAAAATGTGGGATTAAAAATGATGTTCTTAATCAATATTGGACTTTATAATGAACAGAGGGTTTATATTGGTGTCTGGTTGTTGCTTTTAATTCTAGCTCATTTTCACAATCCGTTTCTTCAATTCAATTGCAAGATACATACCTAAAGTTGTGTAAAATACAGTTGTGAATATATCCAAAATAGAAAAAGTACTCGTCCATTGTTTGTGCATGCTGTGAACAAGAGAATAGACTAATTATACCTAAAATACAATAGGAAGAAAACACTAGAACTGATTTTATAATTGAATAGATGAGAAAAACTTTCATGATCAAATATTCCACCATTTATTTACAGTACTGTATTATAAATATAAGTCACTTTCTCACTGATTTTAACAAAAAAAAATTTTGATCTGGTGATAAATTAATATTTCCCTATATTTAAACATTGCAAAGAACATTTTATTGTGCAGGTCTGTTGCTCTGTATGATTCCATGTATGATTCGGACTCTTGAAATTCATAGATAGTAATTGATCACAGTTTTAAACTGAATAAATGTACAAAACTGAGTTAGTGTTAATGTAAGTTAGTGTAATAAGAAAAATCTTGGTATTTCTGGTTAAAAATCTGGTAAGAAGTCTGGGTGAAAATATGATTAGATTCTTTCCATTGTAAAATAAGATAATGCGTTTGACAAGTTACCTTTCCCCAGTGTACTGTACTTCCTGCTGTTTTCCAACCACAGGGGACTGAAGCTGCCAAAAAATGTGAGAGACATTTTTTACTGCTGCAAAAGCACTATATCTGTCAAATTAGACTACCTTAAAGCTGTATTAGCTAGACTCAGGCTCTATCCATAACCACTGACCCACTCTCATTAACTTTCACAAAGTTAAAATGGGAGTTGACAGCTAGCAAGAATGCAAAGCTGTCTTTTCCCTGCTGCAACTTGTCACTCTCTGCATCCCTATGTCCTCAGTGTGTATACGGCTGAATATTTCCATACAGATTTTGTGAATGTAAGCATCTGTTTGTACTTTCTCTCAGTGCCAAACACAGTGGCTGCTCCTGCCAGGGGACGTGGGTGCTGACCAGGCAATTGTTGACGCAGCTGTTGGCGAAAATCTTATCTCTATTTGCCTTGTCATGTATTTGTGCTATTTATTTTTTTTTATCTCCCTCTAATTGTCAATGTCATTATGGATTTAATGACTTTGTCCTGGCCCTATTACATTCTTGCTGGCTGGTCTCGAGGTTTGTGTCTATTTCATCTAGAGTTTGATCTTCTTTTGTATGAGCGTCTCATATGTAGAATTTTCTAACAAATGTATCTATATTAAACTCATTATTTAAAGTTGTTTTCTTGAAACCATTTTTCTTTTTTTTATTTCAAATAAATTCTAACGATTACACATGTGTAATAAATGGTTTTAAGGTCAAAATATATCTGTAACTTTTGCACTGCAGCTCGGTGATTGGGCCCCAAGGGTAGAAGCTTCTAGAGGCAGTAAGCAAACATATACGGAAAAAAGCCTCCAACCTTAAGGTGAATCAGTGTAAGAAAAAAATCACAGTATAAGGAATATTATACTATCTATATATTTATACTTTGTTCCCAGGTTTGGTGGATATAAGAGAAAAATATAAATCAGTGTTGTTTCTTTTTTCTCTTTTATGAAAAAGGGACATTTTGTACTACTTCCAGGTGCTCATGTCTTGGTCTTTCATCTCACAAGAACACTAAGTTCTTATACTTGGGTCCTTCTGAAAGGTGAGTATTTTAATGAGACTCATCCAGTGGATATTTTCAGTTCATAAATGTGACTGATGAGCCGCAAAATGTAATTTAAACACAGTTGCAACTGTGACTTATCTTTGTTGGAACATATGTATCTTTTATGCTGAAATAAAGTTTGCTTTATTTAAACATATTTTTTTAATCCAGTTACTCTTTTGCTACACTATAGTCTTAAGTCAGATTAAACTTTTTTTTTTTTTTTTCTGCTTTTGGACCCTTTTCCAATTCAGAAATGTATTTGCCCCTATCATTGGTTTGTTAAAAATATACTCAGTCATATATTCAATGTGTTTTCTTCTTTTACAGGTTGAACCGATAAATCATAAACGCTCAGAGGTTGATTTTTTAAAATCTATTTATATGTATCTTACATAGATAATTAATTGTGGTGAACATTTTAAAAAATGTATGTAGATAAGAGAAAACTCCATATAAGGTAACAAATAAATAAATTAAATCAAATAGATAAACACATAAAAAAGAAAATGAGCAAAGTTCTATTTGAAATGAAAATGTTAAATTACAAAGACCAGGATCAGCAAGTACTTATTGCCTGCAGAGAGACCCATTAAAACAAGAGTATCAAAATTACTACAAACAAAAATCACTGGTATAAAAGAAAAACATGCTCTGTCAATTAAAAAAGGAATCTGTGCACCAAAAAGCTCTTAAACTTCTTTTCTCAGTTGAATTCATGTCTATCTAAAATTTGCATCATACAAACCAACCTCATTCTCTGGTTTTACGAGGCACCACAGGAGAAAACACACAAACTTCCTTGAATGAAGATAAACATCCTCGCAGATCAAAGCAGCAGGGGGAGCAGTACTTTTGCATGTCTAAAAAAAGCCTGCTGATCTGTCCTGAACAATAAAAACTCCTTCCAAACCTTTATTACATAAGGGTTTATTCCAGAGGGGGGGGGGGGGGGGGGGGGGGGGGGGTGTCTGTAAAACTAAAAGCTTAATTCAAAATAATAACATAAACAAGCTTGGTTGCAAAATGTCCAACAAGGCCAGTGTAATATCTGTGCGATCCTTGGGAACCTTTATGCTTGCTTTAATTCTGCTGGTGCAAAGAAAATCCAACTGACATGAAAACAGCAATGGGGGAATGTTGGCTACAGTCCAGAGGAAACCCTTTTGTTTAAACAGAAAGACCATCAGGGAAAAGGTTGTTGCAAGAGAACAATTAAACTGTCTGGAAAGTAGACTGCTTGACAGTACTGCTGACACCACAAGAACATGCTGCCAAAGGATCAAAGCTTTAAATAAGTTGGTTAAATTAAGATCTAAAAAAAAAAACTGTCAACCACAAAGGATTTTTAGCCATCAACATGCTTTCCAGGTTACCTAGTACAGTATTTTTAGAAAAATATCAGATGTATTTATTTTAAGATAAACTGCAATGTCCATGCACAACACTGGTATAAACACTACAATTTATCTAACATACCTCTGGTAGTAGCTATCTACTTTAAGTGTCCAAATGTCTAGTGGATGTAAAAGTAGCTGACTCATAATTTCCCATAATGCACCTTGAAAAGTACTCTGAATCCATGGTCATTAGACAAAAAGATATATTCCAGAATGCTTTGCAAGAGCTCTTCTCGCAAATCCTTATGAGTTTTGCTTTGGGGGCGAGAGAAAAGATGGCACCTGCACCGTGCGGGGTGCTTGGGTAATGTGACCAATGGAAAGAGAAAAAAAATTGATAATCTGTGCAAATGGTCTGTTAACTGAGTTCACTATATAGTCCACTATATAATCCCTGCTCTACATAGTTATGGATTTAATTATTTCAATTTATTTAAATGCTCCTATGCTTAGTTCTCTTGCAAATAAAGATTTTGAGTGTAAATCAATCAATTTTGTAATTGGTTTTTCCAATCGCTTTTAAACTAATCAATAAAAAATAGTTTGAGTAACTTTACAGTACATGCCTGTGTTGCTCTTAGTAGGTTATTCTTTCAGCAAATGGCATTTTAGAGTCTAAAAAAATCAGTTTACGCATTTGATTACCAGATTAGCTGATTATTTTAATTATTGATCCAGCGACTGATCCAATAATTTTTTCACCCTTTGAAGGAGTCCAGTTTCCTCCTGTCACATCTCAGCGTGCCCCTTAGAAAGGCGCATAACCATATATTGCCTGCAAATATGTGTATGAATGCATGTGACTGAACAGCAGTGGAGTGAATGAAGAGTACGCCAAGAAAAGAGCTCAATAAATGAAGGACTTTCAAGACTGTATGTATTCTGATATTATCTAATTTAAATTTCATCATGCAGGTTAAAATTTTAAATCATGCTGCTGATTAAAAATATCTAGACAAAAGAGAGAACAGAGATATCTATGTGTGTCCTCTTGTCGTATCGTATTGAACAAACACAAACGGTCCCGGTTCATTATTTCAACATATCTCCTTTCTCCATTCCCTGTTCTTTACCAATACATGTAAGCCTATAACAAGAAATCATAATAAAACACAGTCAGGTTTGACAAAGACAAAAGATAACGCATGTAATGTTATTTCCCCAGCATGATAAACAAGGACAGATTTTTCTCTCTGAAAGATAATAAGCAGTCCTCTGCTGAAAAGTTTCTGGTTTTCATAATAATTTAAGAAAAAGAATCAATCCGTTTGGCATAAACTGATTCAAAGATGAGTGAAGGAAAGCTGCAATGCGATGTCTCCCTCATCAGCTGTTAAATACTCTTTAAAGGTTTCTTATCTTTCTTTAAACGAGTCCTCCATCACCAGATAAAACTTTAAAGGCCTGTGTAAAAGGATAAACTTCATAACAATGAGATAACCTTGGTATCTCAGCAACAGCTCGTCTGATGTCTTCAATCTTGATTTCTCTTTCTGATCATGTCCTTTCAACCAAATAGTAAATAGGTTGAAATCAACCCTGTCATCACTGTATGACTTTCAATGGCATAGAATGCATGTGAAGTAAAGAATTTATTTTAATCGTTATAGATACAAATGAGAACTTGTAGATACGAAGTCATACTAAATGTTATCCGTCGAAAAAATGTCTCACTCCATGTGCTTTCGGATAGTCTTCCTACAGTAGAAGGTAACATAACCCTTGACATTGATCATTTAATAAGAAAAGCCTATTTCTCCAGAATAAAACCAGGATATTCAGTGAATTACAAATAAACAATTCTTGTTTGATGTCCGAAATGTGCCATCCTGCTGGATAGTGAAATGACAAAAAGCACCGTTATTCACATTTTCATTACTAGAGAGATTCAAGCAATAAAACTGAATTGATTGTTACAATCATTACTGAGTTTGACTCAAGGTCTGTCCTTGTTTAAGGACACTCCTTTGAATTTTCAATAGAGTGTACAAGCTGAAGATCAGGATATGAAATAAAGATAATAAAAATAATCAACAGCAATAAGTTTTCGATATAAGTTTTTTTTTAGAACCTGGGCTTCATAACAAGAATCAAAGTGACCTCTTTGTTCAGTGCAGAAATGTGACCCTTTCTTCTTTCACTGAATGTTAAATAACAATCTGTGTAACTAGTAACTCGTACTTTAACTTTCCCACTTTTGTCTGTTTTAGCTTTTTCAATTCGAGTTAAAAAAATATGTGTAAAATGTGTCAATTTATTCAATTATATTGTAAGGAAATGTGGTTATGTTCATGCAGAGGGTAATTTTTGATGATCTCTCATTGCTTTTTAAATAAGGCTGGTTTTAACAAGGCTTTAGCCTGCTGGATTTGTTTTGCTTATAGGGAAGTTTACCACAACATCTAAAGGCTTTATTAAATCACTGCATTTGTTGAAATAAGTGATACATTCAAAAGACCCTTTTTTAGTTGTATTTATAGTTTGTGCAAACAAGAAATGTTCACAAAAATTCTGCGACTGCCGCTAAATGAAAATGCTAATTTTCCCAAATAGTAAAAAGCAAAATCCTTTGCATACTGAGAAAAGTTTAAAAACTTGAACTGAGAAAAGTTTAAAAACTTGAAAGCATCTTATTTCTTTCAATCTGTAGCTGAAAGTTCTGAAGGGCACAACAGTAAAGGTTTGGTTAGGGATGCAGCATTCAAGGCAACACAAACTTTTTTTTTTACCTACCAGCTGCTAGGCCCATTTACTTTTTCACAGCTCTTTGTGAAATGGCGGAGAGGTTCTTAATTAGGTGTGAACAAAATATTGGCTTTAACCATTTCACAGTAGTGCATATAAGGAAGGTTTGTGCTTTTGATCGTTCAGCCAGGACATGAAATCATGAGATCCTGAAAGGCTATGTGCTGAATGCATGAAATTATAGAGTGACGTGATTCAGCCATGACAAACAGTTACTTTGAAGTGTTAAATTGCCAGCTGGCTGTCAAAGACCTCTTTGTCCTCACTTGGCCTCAGAAAAGGTGGATGCCAGGAATAAAGGAAGTGAGATTTCAGGCACATAGACTCAGTTTTTATCCCAAAGCAGTGCAAAGGTGTCCACTTTCCAATCTTTCTCTTTCCTTAAAATAAGACAGATTACAACAAATATCTATTAGGGGAAAGAACCTACCGACAAAAGCCAGAGAAAGATCGAAACCTTTTATCTACCCCAATAGTTTTTGCTATTGAATATTTCTGGTCTTCACCTAAACTTGTTATGCTTGAAGCTGGAAGCTGGAAGTTGTTCTGCTCTAAACAATTGGTGCTCCTAAAATAACAACCCAAAAATAGCAATCTAAGTTATTTTTTTTTTATTTTTTTTTATTGTTGCTGTTTTCTGTCAAAGCCCACATTCTTACAGTAGGAGATGTGTGGTTTTGCTCTAAATTCTATTTGCCATCTGTTTGATACTGCCTGCATTAAGATAGTCCACATTAAAGCTTTTCAACCATCTGCTGAACTATTTTTTTGTTGCAAATCTTAAAATAATATATATTTGTGGAGAAATTGTATCTGAAGTTTACTTTTCAGATTTCCACCCAGATGACAATTAAGCAATATTTGCTGTTGGCCCAGCCAGAAATCTCATTAAATTAACTATAGTTCAGGGTAAAGGCTAATTGGCTTGTCCAAATTCTCCTTAGGTGTGAGTGTGTGCGTGAATGGTTGTTTGTCTTTGTGTTGCCCTGCAATGGACTGGCGACCTGTCTAGGGTGTACCCTGCCTCTACCCTGTAGAAAGCTGGAGATAGGCATCAGCACTCCTCGCAACCCCAGAAGGGATCAAACGTGACAGAAGATGGATGGATGGATATATTGGTTATCTCAAAGAGTCTGAAAATAAAATATAAAAAATAAAAACTGAACAACATTGAAGTGAATGGCTGCAGTATGACATAGTAGATGCCCATATCTTTCAGAATCTTTTAATCTTCTTCTAAATTTAAGCTAAGGTATTAAAACTAGTGAACATGAATTAGGAAATGGGCTTAATGTTTTCTGTGTTTTAACATAATAGGTTTCAAATTACTTTATACAAAATGAAACATTAAAAATGTCACCATTATGTTCCAACATAACAGCGATAAAGAACTTTAGGTTGTTCTAGTCATCTACAGGATTAAGAGGTGGCTCATATCCAGCAGGTCTGAAGAGGCATATAAATTTATTGCTTTGAGTGGATACTGCTTCAACATTACTGCACATACACACATATACATGGTCAGAATAAGTCCCCTGGTGCTGGCAGCAGATGCAGGGCTGCCCAGATGAACCGTTATTGATTGAGCAATGTGTCATTTCGCCTCCCACTGACTCTGACACACTGTGTTGATGAAGTATGTTCCTGCACAGGCATAGTGCAGCCAGAGTTTCATAAGTCTGAAAGGAAGCCCGACACTTACACTGAGATATTTCTTCATCGTGAGGAAATAAAAGACTATACCAAATTAAAAGTTGAAATAAGTCAGCACCTTTTGCTGTAAAAATAGATAATAAAACCTTATGTATATATATTATACCTTATTCACAGAGTACAGCAATTTAGATCAAACAAGTGTACTATAACACAAAGATAATGGCAGAAAATACAAGACCCCTATTTCAAAATATGCATTTTGATAACTAAATGAACTGTGAATAGCTACATCTGCTGGAAAATTGAGTTCAATTCCAGTACTATGAAGAATTCACCTTAATAGAACATTTTGACAGATGTAATAATTGACTTCTGTTAGCTGTGAAAGAGTGACAGGGCCATTTTTATGACTTTGTGAACCAGCAAATGAGTATGAGAGCCATTATCTTCCACTACACACAAAAACAGTGGGCCTTTGAAAAGCAGTGACTGTTCAGGCCAAATTACTCCAAAAGTTCAGCAACAACTCATGCAAGGGGTCACAAAAAAAAAAAAGAAATCTATAAATATCTAAAGCACCACATGCTATATTTCTCTCAGTTAAGGTCAGAGCTCTTTGTTTTAACAATAAGAAGAGACTAGGCAAAAAAATCATGGCTGGCCAAAAACAAAATACAGGCCGGTCTAATGTTACCTAAGAAGCATTTCAATAATTCCTTAAACATTTGGGAGAATATTCTGTTGACTGATGAGACAAACGAAGAAATTTTTGAATGGTTGCATCTTGGTACATCTTGAGCAAAACTTACACAACATCTTAGTAGAGAACATCATTTGACCAATGGCAGTGGGGTATTCTGAGGCTGATTCAACACCCTGTCTATAATTGGTGATACCATGAAATCTGCTCTCTGTCAAAAAACTAAAATAAATAATAATAATAATAAGTTTATAGATTAAACCAAAAATCTGAGAAGTCTGGATAAAACTAATTGTATTTAAGTCTGTACCATGGCCTTAAGTAGGTCGCTCCAATGTGTCTGACATCAATATTGCAAAGATTACTTAAAATGTTTTTAATTCCATTTTTTCAATGGGTTGAGGTAATTTTATTTTATTAATGAAATATCTAGAAACTGCTTTTTGTATTAACATGGATTATATTGGTGATCTGAAACAATGGAGTGATCAAAAACATTAACAGAAGAGACATGTATAATATGTTTATCTGTACATCATATGCATATGTTTATAACAGAAAGAAAACCTGCATAATAAAGATATAAGAAATATTTAGCAACTTCCCACATATTTCCTTTAAGTCTATTGTAGTGTCATCTCTTTGCCATCCTCTGCTTGGGTAACAGAATTGAAGGAAATGACTTAAAGAAGCTCAAGAAGCTGATAAAGAATAGCACCTCTGTTCTGGTAACTATGTTAGAACATCTAAAGGCTTCTTCAGATCTTTTGCAAGACAGAGTTCAACAAAAAATATCTCCTGCCTACAGCTGTTGATATAAACAATTTGTTGGGGGAAAAAGCTTTAAATTACGTGAACATTTAATTTCCCTTTTTAAATCACTAAAGTATTTTTGATTTGAATTAAATGTGTAGAACTAAATCTATTGTACAGTTTAAGCGCTATCTGATAAAATGCCTTTATTTTCTTCATTCTAATATGTTTCTTTATCTTATGCTGATTATTGAGTGCCAAAGTACCTCTTTTCCCTCCTATTCAAAGAGTGCAATTAGGTAACAAAAAGCCTATCGGTACATGTCGTTGCTTTTAGCATGGCACAGCAGCTTCATATTTCTCCCTTTATTCTCCCTTGAATGCATTTTCATGGAGTACATTCGAACAAAAGGCAAAGTGGCGGTGTTAAAGTGCTGTAATTTACAGTCAAAGGTGGATGGTGAGACAGACTGCCATCTACTGGCTTTAAAAGCACCCCCCCAGCCCACACACCCACCTCCTTTCATCCACATCTCTTCACAACCCTCCTCCTTCTAACTCCTACTCGAGAACGCAGTTAATATGAAGACATTATGCAAAAAGGCACCAGATTAATACATGGGAGAAGCAAACTGGATTTCTACTTATTGTCAGACCAGATGACAATCAGCTCAGCATCACACCATCAACATTAATATATGCATTCATAAGAAGCTGCTATTAAAATGTATAATGAACCTCAGTGTCTGCAGCCAGAGCACACCAGGGCTGGATGGGTTTAAACAATAAAAGCATAAAATATCTTTGGTTATTTTTGATATGAATTGATTGTTTTAATAAACTTCTCCTTTAAATATTTTCTTGTTATAACTTTAGCTTATGTATCATTACATTTTCCTTTAGAAAAACACTTGTTGAGTAAGGCCAATTCAAAAAAACATTTAGAAATCACCCTCATGGGTTACAGAAATTGTCATATGAGACAAAAATGAATGGTAAAGCAAATTGTAATCTCCTTACATTAAACAGCTAAGGGTAGTTATTAATAAACTTTTAACTCTTAAAACCCTAAAGTCAGATATTTTTTTTGTTTGTTTGTTTTTTTTTTTTTGTTTTTTTTTTTGCTTTGTTTTAGTTTTTTATCAGGAAGGACACTATTCTCGAATTCTTGTAAAAAGAAAACAATAACAATGATTAAATAATTGAAGGAGCAATTATCGCTTGAACACACGACTCTTCATGTGATCTGTCGCACACAGTCAGCATCTCCAAACAGGAAGGTTTTATATGGTAATGGGATCGATTGGACCCGTGCGCGCACCAATGAGAAGCGTTTGATTTATGTTTAAGGGACTGTTGAGAGCAGCAGTCGCTTGGCAACTGCCTAATGAATGTACGAAATATAGCGACCTATTTGCTGCAGCAGTTTAAAATAAATCATACCAGGCGATCATAGCCGATCTGGAAGAAACTCAGTGAAAAAAAAAAATGTCTCTAAGTCAAGTCACAGTTTAGATCATGACTTTAAACCTTTATTAAGTCCAGAGGCATGCCGGTGATTTAAACCGGACTAAAAGCTGATTGGAGCAATACTGCTAATGATGCAATGAACATGAAATCCTCCCATGCATCGTTCTTTAATCAATCTCTTCATATCAGTCCTCTTTAGTCGTGTTACAGCGTTTAACAGGCATGTATGTTTGCTGCTCTCCAACCATGGATGAACAGCGCTCCCTCTGAGCTGAGAAAAGACGTGAACGCGTAAAAGGGAAAAATAAAATCAGCCAATTGCCCTTTTAGTTATACTTCTTCCTAAACATGACAGAAGACGCAGTTGAGGGTATGAGAAGCGACTAACTGTGACAAGAGGTCCATTTATATCCTAAAAAATGCCAAATAAAAAAGATAAGTAGAGACTACAATGCAATGAGAAGACCTTTAATAGAGTAGAAAACACTCCCATTCAGTTTGATCCTATTTATAAAAGTTGTAAAAAAGCAATACACCTAAATATCATAACTTTCATTGCTGACATTTAAGTGCAGCCTTTTCTAATGAATGTGAAAGACAGGGAGCAGTATTGATGTGGCGGTTACTGTGGAAACCAACTTTTCCCCAGCTACTGCCATTATCCTCAACTACAAACCTCATATACCCAATATTGAATATAGAACAAAAAGGTTTGACATGTTTTAAGATATTTTTTTGTTATGATCTGCAGTCTGGTGAAGAATTGTCATTACTGTTTTGTTTTTTGCTCTTTTTTTTTGTTGATCATATAAAGACTCAGGGGTTAATGAATGATAATAAGACTCAAAATATGTGTGACTTACAACAGTTGGTGACCGCGAAACTGTTGGCCACCTCCAGATTATCAATATGAGGTGTCAGTCTGAATTCCGAGGTTCCAAATTGAACCATTCCTATCCGAAACGCGCTGTACTCTTGATCCGCGCCCCTTGGAAAAAGTCCCCCTGTAATAATGGCACAATGTTGGTTATATTTCTACAAATCCAAACAGCGTGGTCGATTTTTTTTTAACCAAATTTGCATGTTTTCTCTAATCCATTCGAGTATTTTAAACACATTTCTCTTTTATGAATGAGTTGGCTACTCACCAATTTGAACACTGGGCGAACCCCCGAACGCGCATACCCAAAAAACCAGAAGAATAGAAAAAAATAAATTCACTATATTTCCCATGTCTACAGTTCAGGTGTCCACATCTACCAGAGGAGTCTGGTCTCCCTTTTTTTTCCCTCCTTGCAGGCGTTAGATCCAACACATATTAAGCAGCTTTGATATTGGAGAGGGGGAAAAAAAAAGAAAGTAATCTGAAAACGAATGTTATATATCAGTTAAATGACACCAGTCTTAAAGGAATGGTCGCCTGCGGTGAGGTTTTGGTCTCTTTTTCTCCGCTCTTCTCCGTCGCTCCACGTCCACCGGCAGCAACACCTCTTGTGAACGCACAAGGATGGTGCGCGTCTCCGCTCCGCGACGCGCGCCTCGGATCTTCTCACCATCACACCCACAACTGATGAATGTTAATAAGAAGGCGGACAGACACGGAGAGGTCTGAAAGTTGGCCACACTAGCTCCAAACCGCTCACTTGCTTCGAAACAAATGGAAACGGGGGCTCCTGTCTAAGCGATATTGATCTTGCCTTGGAGTTTCAGAGGCTTAACGTGAATACAGAGATCAAATAGTTAACATTCCTCATTTATGAGAATATACCGTAATAAGGACAAGTATTTTTTTCCTCATATATTTCTGTTTTATTATTTCAGACAGAGGCTTCTGGGTTGTGGTTACTTTTCCATATTAAAATGTGTCCCACAAGTTCTCTGACAAGTAAAAATCACCAATCATCTAAATAAGGAGTGCATTTCAAGAAAGATTCCGTCTGCAACAGTAATTAAAATGAACCATCTCTTTAACTTTAATTTAGAGTTTATAGGCCTATCCACCTTTTCTGTGCAAATATTTAAGCCTTGCCTAAGAATTGTTTATATATACCGGAGAAGGTGTGCATCCAGTCAACAGAAAACAGGAAGCAATTTCCTCCTTTAATTGTATAGCATGTAACCCTCAGCGTGAACAGACAGATGCACATTCATCATTGTCTGTGTTAGATGGCATTTTGGATGCAATCTAATGTAGCTGGTGGACTTTCAGAGCCAAACAGGAACTTTTTGACAGATTTCAGCACCTTGGACAGCATATGGCATTCAAAGGTGAGGCTTCTGCTGAATAGATCTCAGGAAACAACCACTTAGGAGAGGATGTGTTCAGTTTGTGAAAAGAACGAGCTTTATATCCAATTTAATATGATAATGACTCAAATAATGTCATCAATTATTTCATCAAAGCAACTCTGGGAAAAATACCCAATCACAAAATGTCAACTACAAGGCCTAAAAACAGAGATAACAATTTGTTTTTTGATAGGTTTTGTCACATTATAGATACAAACATCATTATTTTATTGGTATTTTTTTGAGAAATATACTCTAAACAAACAATACAGATAAAAAAAAAACATATCAATTTATGTTGTTTTATTTTTCAGGCTACATTTACCCTGATACACTCAGTATGCGCTACTACTTCTTTCAGAGTTCTTTGGTATAAACCCCTAATGTGTAAATCATTGTTAATACAGTTGTTCTTTAAAGGGCTCAGAAGACAAAAGAAGAATGGAACAAGGATAGATTACAAAAGCCAACCCAAGCTTTTAGTGTTGAATTAGGCATTGCTCAGGGATTTCTTCAAGAGGTCATTTAAAAAATTGACATAACCGTAAACCTCCAAAATAGGTCATAGTTGATGAAGGGATAAAAGCATGATGGGATGGAGAAATAAAAGAAGAAAAACAAGGTTTAAAACATGGCCATAAATGACTAAAGCAGACATTCACCTTACAGCAGAGCACAGCCCTAAAAATATCTTAAGAGATATGACCAAAAGGGTTAAAACAGAACACATTGAAATTTTAGAATGGCTGGATTTAAATTCCAGAAAAATGCTGGTTGATGATTACAAATAAACTTTAATAATTGCATTGATTTAATGGCAACACAGACCCAAAAAGCCATAAATATAATTTTTATTCATTTATACACACTATTTATGGCAAAAGTAAACAGGTCACAATTGTTTTATCCCAACGGTATTAGTTGTGACCTTATGAAGACTTTTAATTTTGTTATGAATTACCTATAGTTGGATTTCTACCCAAACAGTTGGAACCATTGTCTTCAACTCAAGCTGTCTCAGCTGCATTTCAGTTTTTCATTGATTTCTTTCCTTTTTAAACAAACATAGCTGCAGTTTTTGCTTCTTCAAAACATTCTTCCCTTTAATAATTCATCCTGTGTGTAATGGGCTGTTGAAAATGAAATTGTTGAAAAGCTGTGATGTTTGAGGTACTCTCTCCACACTCTCTTAATGCTGCAGCCATAGAGGGGACCTGATTTGAAACTCCTCCTGGCAAAGAAAAGGCTACATTCTGAACCACTCCTGTTCTACATGCTCACAATAGTTTGACCTTAACCAAAGGTTTCGGCATGCTTGAATAAATTCTTCTCATGTTCTTTTCAGCTAGATAGGCAGGTCATTTTAGTTGATTGTCTTACAGCATATTTCTTGCTGTAATGAATGTACAGCACGTTATATCATTTCACCATGACAACTCTCTTGGGCTCAAATTAGTTTTGTAGAGTTGAAATGGCAGTAAGACATAAACGAAACATGACCCCACTTAATGGACCACTTCACATGAGTAAACAACAACAGTGGAATATGAATTGAACAGATGATGTACTGTAGATACAAGATAAGTATCTAAAAAAGGCATTTCTTAAATTTATTCTTAGGATTTTTATTCAGTTCCTTTCCCCTTCTTTCCTTTCTTTTAATCTCCTTTACTTTCCAAGATTTCTTTGTTTTCCTTTTTAAAACCTTTACAATTTCGTTATTTTGTTTAAGTACATCCTGTAAGTAGCATGGGTCACATACTTTATATGTTTGTATTTTAATATAGGAGGTAGCACCTGCTCTGTCCATCTCACTCGTTCTGTCCTTGCCCAGGATACTTCTTGCTGGCTGTTTGGTGGCCTGAGGGAACAGCGATACTGACAGTTTTGTAGCCTCGCTTCTGTCAGTGTGCCCCACTGCAGCTGTGGCTACAGTCTTCCCATCATCAGTGTGTTATTTTGTATGAATGGGTGAATGTCTGAATGTAGTGTTAAGTCCTTACAGGGACTGGAGTACAGGGACTTCACGCTCAATAAAAGTACAGCACATTAATTCATTTGGTTCCCTGAGTTTGTCATTTGTAGAAATATCACATATAAGTTTATTTCTCTGTTTTAGTGTCTAAGTTTATCATTTATTTCTCTTAGATCTCTGTAAGTCTTAACCCATGGGATTAATAGTTTCCTTCCGTCTTAGTTCACTGCAACTGATCTTAATTTGTCTCTCTCCTCAATCTCCCTAATTTCTTTGTGGCTGAGTTGTTTTATATTATCCTCTAATTCACTCACCTGCATCCAAAGACATTCTGCACTCGTCACCTCTATGCAATTAGCAATTCAACTTCATGGTTCTTTGCTGGATTCTTCTCTCAAATGCCCCATTAGTCTGTTTGTGTCTTTGCTCTCGCTTCATGTCCTGTTCCCCCTTCTGTTACTCCCTCATGTTTTCTATTATTATTATCAGATCCTCAGCCTTAAGACCCATGTGTTTCTGTCAGCACTTTAGTCCCACTTTGAATCCACACATTATGACACTTATGAGTCACTAATGGCCATTCCAACAAAGATTTGGCCTTTGATGGATAAATAAAAACATGAGGAATGTGACAATAAAAATGTTCACCCTATTTTATTGGAAATTCCTCCTAGAAAAATACATTTGTTTATATCAATCCTTCCACATAGTTTTAGAATTTTGAAGACTGGTAACCCAGGTACTGACAGAGGTCTTACATTTGGAAATATACAAACAAGTTTATCATAACGCTAAGCCAAATATCTGCTGAGAAACTATGCAAGCATAGGGTTACAACGTGCACCATCTCCTGGTAAACAACAATGTTGTTGTCACTTCAGAATATAGAAATTCTAACGCACATCTTTTTAAAAGACAGATGGAAAGTTTAAGAATACAACTTCACAACAGGGGCAGAGCTAGATGGGGGACAAGGGGTGGCCAAGGCCACTTTTAACCAATCATCGGCCATCCCTGGGGCCAGTCCTACCAGATGATCCCATTCAAATGTACTGTAATTCACAAGCAGCTCCTATCTTACACAGAGGGTGGCAGGAGTGAAACTTTCAAGTGAAATTTTGTAAATTATTTTACATTTTAAATTTTCTGATGTGAACAATAAACTGACCAAAAAAATACAATAGTTATTATTTACATCAATGTATTAATAAGAAAAAATAAAAAATTCAGAATGCATGCTCTTTTCATAACTACTCCATGTATTATATGGAAAAAACAGAAAAAGTTTGGAAAAAACATCCTACCTATTCTTTAGCCATTGCGTGAAAGAATCTCCCATATACAATGGTCTTTTTTCTTTCTTGTGATGCCTTCCTCCTTTTCTCATAAACTTATAAGACTGCTTTTTTGTGTCTCTAAACCATTTTTAAAGTATATGGTGAGAGCTGGGGCTAGCTGAAATCAAAGTAACTGGTGACAAAAACACCAGAAATACTCATGCACGGCAAGAACAGGTTGATAGATTAGATGTTGCCCCAAAAACTTACAGTAAAACCAAGAGAAGATAATGTAATATACCTTCAATTTAGAGAGCATGGATGTGTAAATATATCTGTTTTTTATTATCAAGGGCTTTAGGAAAGGCTTTAGTTTGTTTTCATTTGGAAAACATGGAATTTGTGCTTGTTAATTCATGCACCTATGCACTTTCAACCCTCCTCAGTGCACATTAGTCTTTGCCACTGCTTCATAACAAGGTAAACAAAACTACAATACTATATCTGCTGGAATTCAAACTTATTTGTTAAACCTTTAGATGTAACATGTATATTGTTAAAACCTAGCCGTAGTAAGTTACATTTGTTTCAAAGTAAATGTTTTGAAAATAATTCTTTATAATTTAGTCAAAAAATGCAAAGAAACAAATAAAACACTTTCAGAACATACTGTAACATCAACCATCTGCAACTAAATTCACAATTTCAAAGAAAAGGCAAATGCAGGAAATAGGTTATTTATTGGAAGATGTTCCTTAGTTGCTGTTGAAGGTTCTCAGTCATCTCAGGTTCTTAGTCATCCTGGTCATAGTCATTGCAGTCTAACAAAGTAGTTGGATACATATTTGGTGCCTCTCTAAAATGATTAAACATTGAAACTAAAGAGATTGTACGTAGATTAGTCTTTGATACTAACTTCAAAACTGACTTTAAAACAAAGAACAACAGTTTTTCTAAGGTTGATAGAAGATGCTGATATGATAGTGGCTAAAAGGCTGTGTAAATAAACAAGGGGTTAATGTGAACATGTAACCAGACCTTACAAGCCTAAAGGCCAATTACAGCCTGCTATTAGGACAAATTGTCAGCAAATAAAAGTTAATATTATGGTGTAAATTTGACAAAATTTAAAAACTTTCACTGCACCAGTCTGTGCTGTATCACTCAATATTTACAGTTGTGCACTGAGCATTATTTTGACCAACTCAAAAATACAATTTCTGCCTTTGGTCACATGAGTTACTTTTGTTTTTCACATTTCTATTGACATTTCTAACTAATGTATTGTCTTTGAGACAAATAAAATTATATACTAGCAACTCTTGTTTTAGATTCTTCAAATGTTGTTTATTATCAGTTACATTAAGGACACCTATATTTTCAAAAATGTGATTTTTTTTCTTATAAGAAGCTATGTAACTAGAGGTTAAACAGTACATTTTTTAGGAGCCGTTGTGGATCAGATAGCTGCAGCTGATCCAGAATGCTGCTGCCTGTGTCCTCTCTAAGACTAAGAAAGTAGAGCACATCACCGCAGTTCTAAAGTCCTTACACTGGCTCCCTGTATCTCAGAGAATAGACTTTAAAATACTCTCTGAGTGGCTTAGCAACTAAATACATCACAGACTTGCTAACAGTGTATCAACCCTCCAGACCAGGGGTCTTCAATGTTTTCCAGGCCAAGGACCCCCAAACTGATAGCAAGATGGAGCGGGGACCCCCTAATTATATATATTGTATGAAATTGTGTTATATCAAACTGGTCCTATAGTCACTTTATTACATATGGAGTAATATAAAAAAAGTAAATTTGATTCTTAAAGTATTTCTGATTTTGATTCCTGATTGATGAGACAGGTGTTGTGAATTAAACGGTGCCCAGCTTGAAAGAGCTCCTGTGTGTCGGTGAATGTGTGCATTGATGACTGAAAGACATCTTCTGCCTCCATTTATCTGTTTACTACAGTGTGTTGAATTCATGTTAGTGTGGATTTAAAGACATTTCAATTAGTGGAAAACATTGCAGTTATTGCAAAACTTTCGCGACCCCAATGCAATACCTCCACAGACCCCCTAGGGGTCGCGGACCCCCTGTTGAAGACCTCCGCTCCAGACCACTCAGGTCTTCTGGCTCCAGCCTGCTCTGCATACCTAAAACCAAAACTAAACATGGAGAAGCAGCATTTAGTTCCTATGCCCCACTTATCCGGAACAAACTTCCAGAAAACTGCGGAAAGCCTGAAAGTGCGGAAAAATCAAGACTAAAAACACATTTGTTTACGATTGCCTTCAACCGTTCTAGTTAAACATTCCCATTTTATTGATCTACAATTTACCACTCAGTCAGTTTTTAGTTTATCTGTCTTACTGCTTGTTTTTTTCTCTGTATTTTATAATCTGTGCTGAGATTAATCTGAATTAGTTTTTTGTAAAAATTTGCTTTAAATAAACTGAGTTCACTGCACGGAAACAACTAAAGATAGCTCAAAATGAGCTCCAAGTCAGTAGTAGAAAATCCACAACAATGTCATTTAACCATTTTGTACCACTGCTAAATTCATTTACAACTAGATAAAATGTATTTATTCATTAAATATTGATCCATTTGTAATAAATAAATTATTTTTGTAGAACAAGTTCCAATGGTTTTATATTGGTTAATCAGTTTGCAAAGCACAGCGAAAATAATTACTATCAAAAAACTATATTCAATAAGTACCATAGATAGGTCAGCACCAATTTTTAGGAGAAATGTCCCTTTGAAGCAGTACAGTAAGATGCTTGTTTTTCATACCTATGTGGCATTTCTGGATCTTTTTGCAGACAAATGGTGTTTTTTGGTGACATGATGAAATATTAAATGATTGAGTGACGATTATTTTCAGTAAGCATTGGACAGGCAAGAAAAATATTGTAAAAATATTGTGATTTGGTCATTATTATTTTCTTTGTATTATGTGCAGAAACGACAATTTCCTCAAGCATTAAAATTACTCATGAAAAAAAATTGACATCACACATACAGTATCATTATGTTTCATTATCTTTCTATTCAATACGTGAATAAAATAGCAAGTGACATAATTTTTGCTAGAACATATCAAGATTTTTTAAAAGTTTTTAGTATCTTAAGTTTTGAAACAATTTAATTAAGAGCAAAATAAATAAGTCTCACAGAGGAATTTATTGCTGAATAAGCTTTCAAGGTTAGACAGAATACATTATTATCAGTTTCACAGAGCTCACGACAACCAGAGAAGGTCCTCTACAGTAAAAACACAAAATGGATGTGTGGGGACCTTGTCGACCATAAATGAGCCTTCAATAAGCCGTGTGGCATATCCTCCCCCACAGCGCCTTCACTAATCATTGCCCTGACTGTCATGGTGGTTTTCTCGGTGGGTCGGGTGAAAGCCTGGTGTGAGGTCTTGTTGGATTAGAAAGCACCCTGTTTGATATAGGTTACTGTGCTTGGCACTGGCAGGGTGCTGTGGCGTGTGGGTGGAGAACACAAAAACACACAACTGCACTCACAGTCCTGAGTCATACCTCTGAGATTTTTAATCCTAATGCTATGAATTTCATGACTTTTTGATTTTGTTTTTCACCAACAGCAATGGTTAAATCAAAGCTAATACAAAACACTCTGTGACACGTCAAAAACAAGAGAGGTTAAAAACATACTAATCTCCTTGACATGGCTTATTGTATTCATATTTGTAATAATCACAGTACAAACTTACTCTTTTTTATTAATTATATCAATTCTAAACCCTCTTTCGCAGTTGTCAGATCTGCTAAATTCCCTAGAGAACATTTGATCTCCTCATTACTTCATGAGTGTCACCATAGGGGGGCACTGCAATGCAAATTCTTTCTTGTAGAGTGTGAGTCAGTCCTGAGCTGAGTGTTTAAAGTAGTCAAATATAGAATATAGCCCCCAATTGATTTGAATTTTGCAGATCTGTATTACAAACACTTGTCCCTATGACGCATGTTTCCTCTTTCATTACAGAGGCCTTTTCTGCAAATGACTCTAACTTCTATTTTCTCTCCGTGTGATTATTGGCCAGTCAGACAAAAATTCTCCTCGCTGTCTGTAACCATGGTAGCCGCAGATATATAAACAAGTCTTGTTTTCTCATTTTAAACCAACCTATAGTAGAAGAAAACTGATAACTCTTGTCAGAATTGTGTTTTTTTTCATAACTAATCAACATTTAGCTAAATGGCAATCTTCATAAACGTAAATTTGGTGTTTTGACAGAAAATCAGCAACTCTCTCAGCTCATTAGGCTTGAGACATGTCTGACATGCTAAGTCACATTGTTAATTAGTAATCATTTCCTGAGCAGGATCTGTATAATGAATTATTTGGCAAATTATCAGCGGTCAAGCAGCTGTTGTAAGACCTGAAGAGATTAATACAGACAAAAAACAAATATGCTGGACATGCCAAGGGTGTTAACCAGTCAAGACAAATTTACCTGCAATCAGAGCCATACAGATAGGAGAGTTGCACCAGGGGAAGACTGAGAAAGTTAGGTAGCTAAGGCGTCAGGGAGTTCAGCAAAAGTGCTTTGAGGCCCGTTCACATACTCCTGCTGAATATTTTGAAAAATAGATAACCATTCTGAAAAAGCTTACTGATTGAAAGGTTGTACTCCACATTATAGTGTTGTTTTTAACTATGTGAACTGTTTATTTTTATCTAGAGCCCATTTCAATGATATTCAGTTGACTGAAATGTAACGTTTATAGATGTTAATATCTTGTTTACATAATCAAAGACAATTAGGGCACCTAAATATTGTTTTCTGCTGCCATGCACTACTAATGTCTATGCCAATGTTAGCATGAGCAGCCGACTTCCCTTAGACTATTTAAGCTGTGTGTTGCTGTTGCTCCTTGAAATGTCGTCCACTGTAATCAATAAAGTTTTCAGAACTCTCTTACTTATATGGCTCTGCCTGCAAGATGAGAAGAATTATAACTTTAGACCAAAGCCAAATACTTGTTCCTTCTGATTACGGCTCTCATTAGCAGAAAAGCTTTCCTGAACTTAATGGCTTATTCTATTGGGTAGCGCCTTAAACCTGACTTTTAGTGATAAAAATGTATTCCAAGGTTTGATCTGATGTTAATTGTGTCTGTATCTTTATGGTACTATATTTAATGACTGTAATTTATTAATTTTCTTTCTAATGGAATTTTAAATCTGTAATTTCATAGAAAAGTTAATTTTCATGATGTATTTCCTTGAAGTAATGTTATTATTTTTGCGTTTTGGATCATTTTGGAATTTGTTTATGCATAATACATTCCTGTTTTTCTTTAATGTAAGCACAGTGGGATGCCCTTGTGAAGAGATCTATAACTGACAACTGAAAAATTGTTGTTTGATAAATAATGACAACCGAAGTCAAGTTTCTCGTCTTTATTTTTAGTAACATCAAATGGTGGAAAGTCATTTAATAAATTGCTTTTTGAGCTTGAAAATCTCACAAACATATGGTCACTCACAGCTCAGTAGTGACCCTCTTGCACAGGCTACAGGTATGATGAGTCAAGTGTTATAGTTGTAGGAGTGGCAGTGTCACATGACCATCTGGGCAGGAAAAGGAGTGCTTCACATATCCACGATTCTTCTTCAAACAAATCATAGGAATTTCTAAATTTCAAAAACATCTTTTTTTTAATAAATATTTTAGGTTTTCTCTTTATTTACATGCGCTATTTATAACATGCTAGGTAATTACACTTCGCAATGAAGCCAAAATAAAGTGCCTAAACTTATGTAACTTTTGAGCTTTCACAAACAGGGAAAGGGCAAAATAAATAAAATAGCAATTTGCAAACCATCATCAGTTTTTCTTTGCATATTCAGCTCTCCTCTTACTCATTCCTTGGGAATTTTTTACTAACTTATAATCATAACCATTGCATTCTAGCAAACGTTCTTTAAGCATACATTTAGTTCATGAGGTAACTCATAATAAGGTTCTGCTTCCCCTACACTAGATAAAATAAAACTATATATTTCTTAGATATTTTGCAGAAATAGCTTAAGTGGGAATTAATGTATAAATAGTTATTTTACTTTCTTTACTGATGTAATTATTTACGGGCAACGTTCACTTCTCTGAATGCTCACTTTCAAACGTAGGTCTTTTTTATAGTTCAATCAATAAAAAACTAATAAAACTACAGCACTGGGAAAATAGTATTGGGTAATCACAAGTATATGGACCAGTAAATCACGTTAAAGAAGAGGAAGGAGAAAGGGAACAGTGCTCTGGCGTACAAGTCAATTCTTTTGGCAGCGGATGGGATCACTGGCTTCGGAGGAGGCGGTTTCTTGTTCTTCGCCTGAGATTTACCAAGAACAGAGCCGGTGTCAATTGGTTTCCCATAGCAGTCAAAGTTTGACAGCTCAAAGTCCCGTGGGAGTGAGCCCACAATGCTGAAATCGTTGGTCCTCAGGTCAGATTTGGATGTGCACACCTTTTTGCAGCGGGTCTCACCCACCTGGGGCACAGAAAGAGACAAGAAGGGAAAATATGTTGTGTGTGGAAGAGAGATGTTCAATTTTCTGTCTTTGAACCCTAAGAGTTGGGAGAAAACAGAATGCAAAATATTTCCCCAAAGCCCAGGAGGAAGAAACAACTGAATCAACATAAGTTCATCTGTAGTTCAGTAAAAACTTTCACCTGCTATATTGGTAAAACAAACAATCTTATACCCATCGTATAAGCTTTTATTTTTCTAAACACTCCACTTGATTATAAAAGGCAAATTAGCATTTGTTCTTGTAAAATATTAGTCTGCATGAAACTGAGTCAAACACAAAGAGAACAACACATCTGTAGCTAAAGATTAAAACATCCTTCACATCCTGTTCTGCTGCTTTTTTACAGTCGATCTGTCACTTTTTGCTTGTTTCATAGCTGCCATCAATATTTTTCTGTCACTTCTCATCAACTGAACACCTGCAAGAAACACCATTTCATCTGCACTTTATAAACACAACCTCTCAGAATCTGCAGACTCAACAGAGATGTCATTTGGTTTTTGTTGTAAGGAGACTACAGTAGCAGCCATCTAAAATGGCCCTTCTTAGTCAAAAGCCAGTCAAATGGCAGCAAAACCCCCTCCAACTTCCAGCCACTGGCTTCTCATGGGTGTGCATATTTTTTTACTCTTACTCCACCCTTTCACTGAATTACAGGGTCTGAACAGGAGATAACGCTTCTTTTTAGATCTTAATGTCCACAAATCATGACAGAAAGAATATTTTAGATGTTTAAAAAGGAATAGTAGGGGACTAGCCAATGACCAGCCAAATTCTGAATGGCTGCTGTAGCCCAAAAGCTTTAATCGTAAAATTGTTCTGTGTTGACCTATAACATTAGTGGATTTTATTAACACAAACAAACAGAGCAGATGTCACTAACAGTTTTTCCTGATGGGACTTGTTTTACCTTTAACACACAACATTACTGTTGCTTCTAATATGTTATCAGATTACAACAACATGCTTAACCCTTTAAAGCCCGATCCAAGGATAAAACAAAACAGAAAATTACTTTTTTTTGGTTTGAAGTCCTTATTTGGCCTTTTAACAAAATATGTAAAAAGAAAAAACAGAAATACATTTTTGATATTAATAATTTATTACTATGCGATAAGTCAAGATTATTTTTTGTGTAGTCTTCTGCCCTCTGTTATCAGGTATATCTGATTGTGTACAATAGGAGTTTGAGCAAACTCCTATTGTATTAAATTATGCAAAAGGTGTCAGACGCAAAACATTTCAGTATGTATCAAATATGATACATTTAGCATTATAGTGTTAAAGAGACATTATTCAAGGTCTCACTGAAAACTATCTGTAAAATAACCTTTTTATTCTACCCTTTATGCCTTAAACATGGTTTAATGAAGAGACTAAGACCTCGGTAGGTCAGAGTAGATGCATCTATAAGCTTGTAGCCTATTCCTGAATTTATTTTGAGTCAGAAGTTCCCGCGTTGTTCTGCAAATGTGACATCAAGCACGTCCATGAGTCCGACCTAGCAAAGAATGGAAGCCTTAGATTCTAGATGGATTTTGTGGACACACAGAACCATCCTCCAGCTTAACTCAGAAACCAATTGCAACTCCAGGTAAGGTGAAAAACATAAAAAAAAAAAAAAAAAAAAAAAAAAAAATTTAAGTACGAGTGCAAACTACAGGAAGGAGCAGAACAATGACATCTGTGTTTTGGCCCCAAATGGCTGTATCGTTAGAACATTCTGTAATACCGCTTTAAAGAAAAAAAACAATGTCTATTTATTTAAAAAAATAACTTCCAATTATATGCAGTTCTTTTATTCCTTGCGTATGTGTTCAACAGCATTAGAGGTTTACTGATAAACTTTTTTTTTTATTTCTCTTAAGTTGCCAAGTTTTTTTTTGTTTTTTTGTTTTACTGCAGCGGCTAATTCTTCATTAATAGTTTATAGTCCCATGCTAAAGCCTGAATATGTTCTGATTCAAATCAATTATAAACCATTATTTTTTTGGCATTTCTGAGTAGAGGGTAAACCTCCAATTAATCTTTAAGTCTTTTGCAACCTCTAAAGGTTTTTCATTTAGGATAATCTTATGGGCATCTTCCCATCATTCTAACTAGTTTTCTTGTCCCTGCTGAAGTAAATCATATTACCGATTGTTTTAGCAATTTTATGTTGGATTTAAACTACAAAGAGATAACCCTATCAATTCTAAGATCTTTTAACTTTTGTGCACAATTTACTTTAGGTGCACCAGAATAATGGTGGTTGAATATATAAGTAACTGAAACCATATGACTGAAACAAATGTGTGGTGCTATTTGATGGTTAATGGCATAGACTTTCACTAGAACCTGTTCTACTTTGTCATTGTAATTTTGAATTATTTTCTGCAAATAACTGTAAAGCTAAACAAAAAATATGTCTTTGGCTTTTGGTCCGGTCTTCGCTCTTAGATGTTTAGAATTTAAAACCAGAAAAGTCACATTTAAAGTCCCATCCAGGTGTAACATTAATATCATTGAATGGCAAAAACACTATGTAACATCAATTAATCTGTTCCTATTTAGAAAAAGAAAAACTATTTGAATTTATTATCCAACATATTGTTTTTTTCTATTAGAAAATACATTTTTAGCACACCAGCATCAAATTGGGCAGTATGTCAAAGTGGACTGAGGTTGCTGTTTGGTTGGTTTGTGGTACGATGAGTTCATCCTCGTTTTTCAACTTTATTCTCATAATATTACGAATATATTCTCATAATATTATGACTTTATTCTCGTAATATTAAGATTAATTCCCGAAGAAAAAAAAAAATGTCTAGCCTGGCTCTAATTCTGTGGTGTAGATAGCACACGGATTCTTAAAGGAGATTTTTTACAGAATCAAACAAGGTGAAACTAAACCTTTCCCCTTGAGGAGTTCCATGTGTTTCAGCCCTGGATATATGTATACATATATATATATATATATATATATATATATATATATATATATATATATATATATATATATATATATATATATATATATATATATATATATATATATATACCGTATATATATATATATAAAATGACAGAAAATAGAATATGCTGTAAATTCAAGTTTTTGCGTATTCATAATAGCATAGAGTAGCTTCAGCCCGGATGATGAGAAAGCCAAAAAGCAAAATGGTTTGTGTGGCTTTAACCTCATGCTTTCCTGACAGCCTTTCACACACATTCATGTATCAAAGCCATTCACTAACGTGTAAGGTGCTGACATGAAGAGGTGTCCCTCCAGTCCCGTTGATGGTGTTGTTCCTGACACCTGGACTCTTTCCTGCAGCTTTCTCCTTGGAAGCTATCCTGGCCTTCTCTGCCTCGATGTGCTTTGGACTGTTGAGCATCACTTGAACCACAGCATACTCCACCAGTGAGGCAAAGCCAAACAGCAGGCAAGCAATGAGCCAAATGTCAATGGCCTTGACGTAGGACACTTTTGGCAGCTCTGAAGCTAAGGAGGTGCACTCAGAAGACAGGGAGAGCACAGAGAGGATACCTACAGAGAAGGAGATTACAGATAACCTTATCAGTCAGAAATGTGATTGAAAAAAAGGTAGGACTGTATTTGAAAAGAAAGTAAATATTACATAAGTCTTTAAAGAATGTGATATTAAAGATATTTTATCACCTTAATATTGACAAACAATGTTTGGAGACATTTTGAGAAATTCTGCCAAATGAGAACAACATTTCTCATACACTATATTGCCAAAAGTATTTGCTCACCTGCCTTGACTCACATATGAGCTTAAGTGACATCCCGTTCCTAATCCATAGGGTTCAATATGACGTCGGTCCACCCTTTGCAGCTAGAACAGCTTCAACTCTTCTGGGAAGGCTGTCCACAAGGTTTAGGAGTGTGTTTATGGGAATTTTGGACCATTCTTCCAGAAGCGCATTTGTGAGGTCGCACACTGATGTTGGACGAGAAGGCCTGGCTCTCAGTCTCCGCTCTAATTCATCCCAAAGGTGTTCTATCGGGTTGAGGTCAGGACTCTGTGCAGGCCAGTCAAGTTCATCCACACCAGACTCTGTCATCCATGTCTTTATGGACCTTGCTTTGTGCACTGGTGCACAGTCATGTTGGAAGAGGAAGGGGCCAGCTCCAAACTGTTCCCACAAAGTTGGGAGCATGGAATTGTCCAAAATGTCTTGGTATGCTGAAGCATTCAGAGTTCCTTTCACTGGAACTAAGGGGCCAAGCCCAGCTCCTGAAAAACAACCCCACACCATAATCCCCCCTCCACCAAACTTTACACTTGGCACAATGCAGTCAGACAAGTACCGTTCTCCTGGCAACCGCCAAACCCAGACCCGTCCATCAGATTGCCAGATGGAGAAGCGCGATTCGTCACTCCAGAGAACGCGTCTCCACTGCTCTAGAGTCCAGTGGCGGCGTGCTTTACACCACCGCATCCGACGCTTTGCATTGCACTTGGTGATGTATGGCTTGGATGCAGCTGCTCGACCATGGAAACCCATTCCATGAAGCTCTCTGCGCACTGTTCCTGAGCTAATCTGAAGGCCACATGAAGTTTGGAGGTCTGTAGTGATTGACTCTGCAGAAAGTTGGCGACCTCTTCGCACTATGCGCTTCAGCATCCGCTGACCCCGCTCCGTCAGTTTACGTGGCCTACCACTTCGTGGCTGAGTTGCTGTCGTTCCCAAACACTTCCATTTTCTTATAATACAGCTGACAGTTGACTGTGGAATATTTAGGAGCGAGGAAATTTCACGACTGGATTTGTTGCACAGGTGGCATCCTATCACAGTTCCACGCTGGAATTCACTGAGCTCCTGAGAGCGACCCATTCTTTCACAAATGTTTGTAAAAACAGTCTGCATGCCTAGGTGCTTGAATTTATACACCTGTGGCCATGGAAGTGATTGGAACACCTGATTCCAATAATTTGGATGGGTGAGCAAATACTTTTGGCAATATAGTGTACCTCCAGTACACATTTCAATTGTCTGATGGCAGCAGAAACAACAAAGCTGTGGCTTAACTATTGCAACTTGACACTTTATTTATGTCACATGATCTCAAACTAAACTAGGCTGAACCATTACCTGCTCTTTGATACAAATTCATCTAAAATTGTATTGGCAAAAATTAACAAAACTTTAATCTGTACTGACAGTTTCACAGTGGGCAGTGGGTAGCAATGTTGCCATGCAGCAAGAAGGGTCCAGGTTCAATTCTTGGCCCAGGTTCTGTCTGCACGGAATTTGCATCTTCTAGCTCTGCATGTGTGGGTTCTCTCTGGGTACTCCGGCTTCCTCCCCAAGTCCAAAAACATGACTGTTTTGTTGTGAATGATTGTTTGTCCTGTTTGTCTCTGTTTTGCCCTGTGATGGACTGACGACCAGCCCCTCACGTCTCCAGCAGGGATAAGTGTGACAGAAAATGAATAGATTGATGGATGGATGGACTACAGTTCTCTTTATCTGATATCAGTCTTGGTGTAATGATACAATTTAATAAAACCAAATAAAGAAGAAACTTATAAGTTCTGTTTCACAATAATGTTCAATGGATGGATGAGAGGATAGATGATACATTTCTGAGGTGCTTTGTCAGGGATTTGCTGCACTTTTTCTCCTCAAGAAGCTGTTAAAAAAAGCAACTCACAGAAAAAAAAGTGGTTAATATAATGTACAGGAAAACTTCCAATAATCTAATAAACTATCAATCAGTTCTTTAGATGTTAAAATATTAAGAAACACAAGGTGACCAAAAATTTTTCCAACCCCATATAGAGAAATTTAAAACAAGCCGTTCTGTTGTGTTAGACTTAATGTCTGTTTGCAACCAACTAATACTTGCAGTTTTTAGGCTGTGAAGTAAAAGAAACAAAACGTTTTCCTTTTTATCTTAAAACCTGTAATTGAACTGTTGTAAAATATTTCAGAGAACATCCCAGAAATTAGTATTCAAATCAGATTTTTTATCTCTCAAGAGCACTGAAAGCCTCTAACAAGAAGAGTTTGTATCTCTTCTTGCCAACATCATTACAGGCTTGTGATTTTCCATTAATAGCAGTAAATCTTTCAGACCACCATGGAAACAGCAATTATGACCACGGTTAGAGGTTATTTTAACATCAATGAATGGCCTTGCACACTTCTCTCCCTAGCAAGGAGAGAAGTCCTTTTTTTGTTGCTAATGTGTCTTGAAACTGACTTCTAATACATTCAAAGGACTAAAAGGTGCTGCTCTCAGATTTAATTAAAATAATTCAATCAGAGTTTCCTTTCTTGCTCGAAAAAATTTGATGGCTGTTTTCTCACCTTTATCAGTTAACGATTAATGTTAAAAGTGGCAACAAAACAAGATAGATTTATTTTATTTTCATAAAGTTTACAACATCAGTGGTTCAGACTTAATATTGGATTAAACAAATACATTTTATCATTGGATGAAATGACCTTAATTGTTTAATTATGTATTAGTCAATCCCCAATTAAAACCAAAAATAGCTTTCTTATCCTAGCAAAAACATATATAAGAACATTATAAAATTGAGGTAGACACATTTGTTGTCATTCCTTGAAACATCTGTAAATAAATCCTAAATGAATGAGTCATTTATGAGATCACATTCATTTAGAAACCAGCTGTCTCACTAGGAATAATTATTTAAAACAAGGTCACTGTGAGGTTTCTTGTTGGAAAATCAGGGTAAAAAGGAGGAACCTGTGATGACCACATGATCATTTCCATATCCATTTATCGCTAATTGCATCCCTAAAGGCTTCCTGGGAGTAATGGAGGATGTTTTTGACCCATCATCACAAATTACCAATAAAATAAACAGGTTCATTTGCTATTTGGTATTGTGGGTAACTTTTAAAACATAATGTCAATTCAACAAAGAAAGGTTTGGCCTATCCAAATATTTTCAACCCTTCTGTGACAAAAACATTCACAAAATGTACAAGCTGAGCTGAATTCAGCAACTCCAGATGATCTAAGATAATTTTTTCAAGGAGGAATTAAAAGAGATTTTTTTACTATATATAGTCCTTCCTTCTGAAATGTTAGATGACACAGGGGAGTGTTGTCCTGTCAGAATGGGAGGCTGTACAGTTAGTTTTGATTCAACACTTTTGCCAAAATTAATATTCCTTAACATGAAATGTGTTTTTTTTAGCCACATAAATAAGAAACCTTAACCTTTTGCAGCTTTGTGGTGTGATTATCCTTATGACGACTTGTAATTAAACAGATTGTGAGTGTGTGGTCGAAAACTTTTGATTTCTCTTATTTCATATATCTAGTTATGCTATTTATCCACTGAAATATATTTTTACTCAGTCTGTTTCACCTCAAGGCCACAAAATTTCAAAGTGAGGAGTGTTTACATACGAGAAATACTTATTCCCATACAAATCCAAGTTCTTTCTCAAGATTCATCCATAGCATGTTACTGTTTAACGAAAGTGTCTGTAAAGTTGACTCTGACTACTTTCCATTATTGTAAGTAAGGAAGAAACACACTGGCCAGATCAGAACAGGGCTGATTACGATGAAATAAGAGCTGTTTGATGTCTCTCTTTGCAAAGTTTGGAATAAAATGCCAACTGAGTGAAATCCATTGATCTCTGATTATTTAACTGGAGTGAATAGTTGAACACTTTTTTCCCGCAACAGAATGTATATCATGTGACACAAAAGTGAACAACAAAACAAATACAAATAGATATCTGGGTGCAGACTGACCTGGGTCAATTCAGAGAGAAGCCAGAGCGGGCTTCCAGGAGGATATTAGGTGATGATGGAATGAAAGTGGTGAAAAACAGCTGAAAGAAGATGGAACAAAATGGAGACAGTGGATGATTGAGGTGGGATAACAACAGATGACCTTATCCATGCAGTCCTGGGGACAAATGCAAGGGTAATGGTGCTGTAAAATACTTTATGGAGAGGACATATTCTGACACCTGGTGTGGCATAGAAGAGTACCACTGAACGGGAGTAAATATGTTTCTTATACAATTAACACAAGGTTATGGTGAATGCATTCAGAAAGGAAAAACAAAAGTATAAGTATACATATATATATATATATATATATATATATATATATATACATATATACATACATACATACATACATACATACATACACATACATAGGACTAAGGTGTGAATTGAGTTTAGGTTAGGTTTAGGGATAGGTATGTGTCGGTAATGGTTAGGGTTAGGGCAAGGGTCATGGTTAGGCCATATAAATTAGTGGAAAATGAATGGAAGTCAATGGAAGGTCCCCACAAGGATATTGTGACACAACATGTGTGTGTGTGTGTGTGTGTGTGTGTGTGTGTGTGTGTGTGTGTGTGTGTGTGTGTGTGTGTGTGTGTGTGTGTGTGTGTGTGTGTGTGTGTGTGTGTGTGTGTGTGTGTGTGTAATGTTATATAAACTGTTTTGTATAATATATATCATATACAAAACTGCATTATGGATGGATAATCATTTAATAGGTTATTAAAAATATATTTTGATTTAAATTAAAAATTATCTACTTTACAAATTTGAATGTTCTGTCATTTACTAAGAAGGAATCCATCCCCATGTTCAACAACAGGTTTGAGGTACTATAGTAGATAAATGCATCACTATGGGGGGTTCCAGCTGTCAATTACAGCAACATTTAGTGATTTATTACACATTACAAAAACTGGAACGGGAGCCATACTTCACATGCAAAGTTCCTAATGGTTTCCAAGTGATTGATTATTTCATGATGGAAATGACTGGAGGCAATAATGTGGGAAATCCTTGAAACCTCCTAACCTTCGGAGTGGTCTCTATTTTTCATCTCCTCCAGTTTTGTCCATTTCTTTTTATTACATGAATTCTTCTGAGCCTGTATTTTAATATACAGTTAGATTATTCAGAATATACATGCAGATTTCATAAAACATTTTATTTTTTATGTATTTCTATTTAAAAAGTAGCTTTTATTTTATATGTAGCTATTACACACATATTGAGAAAACCTTTATTGTTGTTAATTCAACTAATAAAAATTGTCTTAGTAAAAGCTAATAAAAATAACTAGTAAAGCTAAGGATGGCATCATAGACAAGTGAGACTACAGAAAAGTAGGTTTATGTACCGAAAAATATATTTCTTATACTGTAAAAGCCAGGAATTATTTTGCATAATTAACTATTCTGACATTATAATAAATCTAAACTGTGTTTTTTTTTCTCAACCGTAGGTCATTATCAGCATTAACCGAAAATAAGGGCTTAAAGGAATATCGCTTTTTTTATCTAAACAATAGAGTAGTTTAATATTTTCTCTAAATTCCAGGTATTTTTTCTTTTTTAACAATTATGATGACCTGTAAAAATGTTTTCTTTCACTCGCTCACTTTTTGTACTGCAAAAGTAGCGGCTAAAAGAGCAGAATAGGAGTTTACAGCATTGATGTCCTTGTAAATATCAGTGGAATATGTTGGACTTGGTGAAATGAACTTACCTAAGGGAACCCTGGCAGCACTCGCATCAGGGTTGATCCAGAAAGACAGCCAGGAAAGAACCACTATAAGCAGCGTTGGGGCATAAACACCCATCATGTAGAAACCAACTTGTCTCCGTAGGGTGAAGATAACCTCTACACAAGTGTAATACCCTATGTGGAGAAGATAAAAACCCTCAAATATCACAACGGCCTTAATTAAAAATCACATAGGCCTATATGCATAAGTAGTGAATTTTAAAATAACAATGAACAGAGCCTCAGGATCTAATTCAGACAATAACCCTATAAAATAAGCTCAATCCTTGGGTAAAGATTGTGGCAGCTTTTGTAAAATGAAAGATTAAGTTGAATGTTGTTATAAAGACATATTATAAACTGAATTAGGATTCTGTGTGGGTATTTGATTGTAAAAATGTCCACTTTAATAATAATTAATCACAGCAGCATGAACTATTTAGCTATTAAAAAATAATATTAGGTATTAAAAAGGTATACCAGGCTCCAACCTTTTTCTTGATTAATGTGTTTCTCACCCAAGAGCAACTAAATGATTAAATGCGTCTATGTCGTTGATCCAGGGAGAATAGCTGAGGTGAAGTAATATCTGAAAAACTCATGATTCTCTTCAGCGCTTACATAAAAGCTGGATGTGTCATGAAGCAAGCTCAAACCAGTTGAAACAGACACGATCTCTATAGCTGGTGGGTAGCCATGGTAACCAGGTAGCGGCCTGACTCATCAAGAGCAGGTCTTCTCCATTTAAAAAGCTGTGAGATCTGGTAAAGGGAGCGTTTTTATTAACAAAAAAAAACATTTGAACTTCAATATCAGTGGTGAGACAGGTGGTGTTGTGTTTAATCTATTCAACTGGCTGCTGTTTGAAGCACTAAATACAAAGGGCCGGATCTATCAAAGGTTTGCGTGTATTAAAACGTGAGCTATTTCACTGCGCACGCTAAAAAATGTACAAACTGATCTATCAACAGCATGCTAAAAGGATTTGGTCTTTAAAACGTGCAAAATAGCGCCTCTGATCCATTTAGTACTTTTTCTGCAATGAATATGCAATATGGGGCGTTTACACGCTAAAGTGCGTCTTGTGGGAGGAGAACATGTAAATATATTAATTTAGCACTCGCAAAGTGATTTATCAAACTTGAACGCAATTTTGCTAACGGTATCTAACTCTATATTTAACACGTTTCAAAAGAAGGTGCAAATGGTCTGTATGCCTAATTGCGCACACATGGCAGCGGTTATTGTCGCAAGAAGGAGACATGGAAATAAAGCAAGGAGACGCAGAGAACGCATTTTTTCACTCCGTGTGAATATTTTTGGAATGAAGGAGGAAACGATCATCAAACCATATAGTTTATCCAGCATTGCCATTTTGGAGCTGTTGGGGGAACTCCGAATGGATTTGGAGCCAGCCACAAGGAGGACCCACGCAATACCAGATATCACAAAACTCCTTGCAACATTGCACTTTTTTGCATCTGGGTCATTCCAGCGTACGGTTGCAGCGAGAGCTGGGATCTACCAATCTCGTTTTTTCAGAAGTGCTGTCCGACGGGGTCGGGGTTCTCCCCCTGCGCCTGTGGAGCAACATGCCAAATGCTGCGGGGATCTCATCCACAGTCACAGGCCAATACAAAACACCTGTTTTTTTTGTTTTTTTTGTTTTTTTTTTTGTTTTTTTTTTTTTTACTGCAGCACATACCACCTTAGGGAATAAAGGTTGCCAATTTATAAATATATATACAGTATATATATATATATATATATATATATATATATATTTACTTATTTATTTTTTTTGTTGGGGGTCACTGTAAGATTTAAATTTCTTAATGCACTAGTTTGTACAGACTACAAACTACTTTGCCGCAAACCACAAAACGCGCAAAACCATCATTTAAATAGGGCGTCTCCAACAGTTTTGCACCTTCCACCAGTTACGCAATCACTCTTGTTAAATCACCCGCAAACCATGGTTCAGCCCCTCGCGCAAAATTCCAGTTTGCGAGCGCAAATTACTGCACGCAAAATTGGATCTTGATAAATCCGGCCCAAACAGCAGAAAAAAGCAAGTCAATATTAAAGAAAATTGTTTTCTGTTTTAAAATGAAATTGTTTGCAAATGTTTTCAGATGGGTTTGTATAAAACACATTTGTTTCACTACACCAAGGCTTAATAATCTGAATAACACAGGTCAACCTCAGCAGAATTTCCTTTTTCCAGATAAACTCTGCTACCCATTACAGCACCAGTTACCTGATGTAAGTTTCTATCTTGGATCATTGTATTTTCTTATTCTGCATTCAACGGTCAAAAATCTAATGAGGAGCCAGCATAATGACACAATAGAAACCAAAATGAGGAAAATATTTCGTCCATGATTATTAATGAATAAAATGCTTTATGAGATGAAAAAAGTAGATAAAAAAAAAAATTAACTAGATTTAAGTTCTGTATTTATAATATTTAATAATATCTAATTTCTTTGTTTTATTAATATTATATATACCACACAATTCAACTTAAATGAGACAATTCTAAGGATAAGTGTAAGAAATGTATGAAAATAGAAATCTGAGAGAGAATGTCTACAGATTCCTGAACAGAACAAAACAAATGTTTTTTTGAAGAAACTTTCAATGTAATGACTTTCAGAGGTTCTATGAGAATAATTACAGATGCTTTTTCTTTCTCTAACAAAAAACTAACTTCACGGAAATATTTTTTTTGTAAAGCATCACCTGTTCCTTCATAGAATTTGGTGCAGTTCCCATAATCAATGTCTTCTTGTCTGATGTCAAACTGTGGGAGAGCAATAGCGTCCATTTGGACCGGGTCCCCTGTCTGCCACATGAACTGCAGGTCATCTGTTGTGTAGCCGACTGGAAAATCAAGTTACCCAATTAATACTCAAACATTAAAATATGCAATGTATATAAAAACATTTTTTAGAACAAATTCATTTTAAAAAAATAGAAAAAGTTAGAGCATCCTGATGTGCCTCTGAATTTGACTTTACTTGGCCTGGTGCTAAACAAAATGCCATCACAAAGGTCAGGCCCGATTAGCTGTAAGACTAAACCACATTTATCTATTTGAGTTTCAGTTTTGCTTGGAAACTATGAAGTAAATAAATATATATATGTATATGTATTTTTTTTTTCTTTACTTACAGCTCTCAAGTTGCATTTTACATCTCTGCGTATCCATTGGAAACAGGGTCAGATCCAATGGGCAAGATAGGGTAACAGACAACCTTGAAGAGGATGACAACAAAGAAATTTGAGCTTTAAAAACTTCATCTCCCTCTGAGTATATCCCCATACAAACACATACAAGCCTAAAGGCAAGAACACACCAAATCCGATTTTTGCATTCGATCTGACACAAAATCGTGTCGGACGAGATTGTGGCGTGTAGCACTCATTGAAAGTCAATGGGGATGATCACACCTGCCACGATTTTATGCAAGGGAGCTTGTGTAGGTCTGATTGAGATAGACCCCAGGTCTATTTAAGTCTGACTATGCAGAAATTCATTGGTAATTTCATGGGTCTAACAGGAAGAGAGAAGCAGTTAAAAAGTAAAACACATCTGCTTTGGGGGAAAATACAAAATAAAATATGTTAATTGCATGAGAAAACAGTCATTTTTGGAGTCGCACATTGCATATAGTGCAAAAAAAAATTTATGAAATATTAGAAAGGAACACTTTACCCATGATAGGAATTTAGGAGGAGAGAAAACAGATAAGCTAGCAATCCTCTTTGAGCCTTGCAAAAACAATGAGGAATAGAAAGCATAGTTTATCAATCTCCTCTAAAGAAAGTAACTTCAGGAAGACCAAAAACACATCGTATAATAGTAATCCTCTTTGAGCCTCACAAAAACCAAAATAACGAGGGACAGAGAGAACAGGTGAGCACGGTGAATCTCTCTCACCACTTTATGAAAAAAAAAAGAAAACCTTGAATAAACTTTCCAGATCTCACTCTGAGAATCACCTCTCGCTATGAGGTGCCCCCAGGGACATAAATCAGAATTAACTTGCATATACACATATTAAATTACACTCTTCCATATAATATACTGAAAACCTCACACAAACACTAGTAAAAAGCTCTCACATAAACTAGTGAAAACATTGACCTCTTATATAATCTACTCAAAAGCTCTCATACAAAGTAGTGAGAACTGTTCATATAAACTGGTGAAAAGCTTTACCTTTCATACACACTACTAGAAAGCTTTCATATACACTATTAAAAAGCTCTCATATACACTACTAGAACGCTCTCATATACACTATTAGAAAGCTCTTATATACACTATTAGAACGCTCTCATATACACTATTAGAAAGCTCTCATAAACACTATTAGAACGCTCTCATATACACTATTAGAACGCTCTCATATACACTATTAGAACGCTCTCATAAACACTATTAGAACGCTCTCATATACACTATTAGAACGCTCTCATAAACACTATTAGAACGCTCTCATAAACACTATTAGAACGCTCTCATAAACACTATTAGAACGCTCTCATATACACTATTAGAAAGCTCTCATATACACTACTAGAACGCTCTCATAAACACTACTAGAACGCTCTCATAAACACTATTAGAACGCTCTCATAAACACTATTAGAACGCTCTCATATACACTATTAGAACGCTCTCATAAACACTATTAGAACGCTCTCATAAACACTATTAGAACGCTCTCATAAACACTATTAGAACGCTCTCATAAACACTATTAGAACGCTCTCATATACACTATTAGAACGCTCTCATAAACACTATTAGAACGCTCTCATATACACTATTAGAACGCTCTCATAAACACTATTAGAACGCTCTCATAAACACTATTAGAACGCTCTCATAAACACTATTAGAACGCTCTCATATACACTATTAGAACGCTCTCATACACGCTACTAGAAAGCTCTCATACACACTACTGAAAAGCTATTAGCGGATTTCAGTTGAAACGGAAGGTGTTTCAGTTGAAACGGAAGGCGTTTCAGTGAAACAGGAAGGACCGTCATTACACCGGAAGTTGTTTTAAACGGAGGTCATTCTGGCTAGCTCCGTACATTTTGTGCTATCTTCGGCCGAAATTGTATCAAATAAAATTATTGATTCATGCTCAGCTATCCGCTAAACAACTCACAGAAGCATGGGCATTACTCGACTTTATTTTTTATGTTTTTGCTTCAACAGAGATCCTTTTCCGGTGTTGTGCGAAATTCTGTTCCCATGTGAAAATCTGTTCCACCTGTGTCGGGAGCGCGCCGCGCGTTGCAGCCACATAAGCGGATCTGATCATTTCCCAGGCCTTTCGGATCATTTCTTGGTTAAATAAAAAGTCGTAAAATTATACAAGGTTGAGACATTTAGTTTAATCAGCCGCTGTTGTTTACAAAATTGTAAAATAAAAAAAATAAATGCGGTTTTCTTATGCTGTTTTGTGTTGTTATTTTAAACGCCAAGAGAATCAGTCTCTTTCCAAGTTTTTTCACTTCAGCCTGACAGAAATAAAAGTCAAGTCACCAAATACCAAATTTGTATTTATAATTTTTTATTACTGATATAAGATGATGGGAAGTGCCTGATAGCAGTTCCATAATATAGAAACAAATTAATTTACCTGCAAATCTTAAACTGTGTTTATTCCTCTCTTCATCAACAACAAACCATCTGGATTCGGTGATATTTGAGCAATGTTTGCCTAAATTAAAGGAGGGGGACCATATATTTTAGCTTTCTAATAGTGTATATGAGAGCTTTCTAGTAGCGTGTATGAGAGCGTTCTAATAGTGTATATGAGAGCGTTCTAATAGTGTTTATGAGAGCGTTCTAGTAGTGTTTATGAGAGCGTTCTAGTAGTGTTTATGAGAGCGTTCTAATAGTGTATATGAGAGCGTTCTAATAGTGTTTATGAGAGCGTTCTAATAGTGTATATGAGAGCGTTCTAATAGTGTATATGAGAGCGTTCTAATAGTGTATATGAGAGCGTTCTAATAGTGTTTATGAGAGCGTTCTAGTAGTGTATATGAGAGCGTTCTAATAGTGTATATGAGAGCGTTCTAATAGTGTTTATGAGAGCGTTCTAATAGTGTATATGAGAGCGTTCTAATAGTGTATATGAGAGCGTTCTAATAGTGTTTATGAGAGCGTTCTAATAGTGTTTATGAGAGCGTTCTAATAGTGTTTATGAGAGCGTTCTAATAGTGTATATGAGAGCGTTCTAATAGTGTATATGAGAGCTTTCTAATAGTGTTTATGAGAGCGTTCTAATAGTGTTTATGAGAGCTTTCTAATAGTGTATATGAGAGCGTTCTAATAGTGTATATGAGAGCTTTCTAATAGTGTATATGAGAGCGTTCTAGTAGTGTATATGAGAGCTTTTTAATAGTGTAAATGAAAGCTTTCTAGTAGTGTGTATGAAAGGTAAAGCTTTTCACCAGTTTATATGAACAGTTCTCACTACTTTGTATGAGAGCTTTTGAGTAGATTATATAAGAGGTCAATGTTTTCACTAGTTTATGTGAGAGCTTTTTACTAGTGTTTGTGTGAGGTTTTCAGTATATTATATGGAAGAGTGTAATTTAATATGTGTATATGCAAGTTAATTCTGATTTATGTCCCTGGGGGCACCTCATATCTCGCTGCCTCAGTCAGACTACTGTTTAAACCGTCCCAAAGAGTTTATCACTGTTTTCCTTTTCTTTAGACATAGATCTCATTATGTTTTTAATATAGGCATATGGACATTCTCTATCTGTTCTGTGGGGCTTTGCTAAATAGAACGTGGTTGTATTTTTTTTTATAGTTTTTGCTACTTTTTATAACTTTTATAATCAGTCCAAGGCAAATGTGGTAAATTGTTTTCATTTTGGGTGGCACAGAGACAGAAGTGAAAAGAAATCTGTGCAGATCTGCTCACCCTGTCTAGTCGGAGCCTCTCTATACAGTTAGTGTGACATGAAAAAAAAGTTGGATCCAAGATTAAAAAGTTGTACACAACTGTTGTGTTCAGGCCTCTAGTTGTAATACTGGTGTTACACGTTGTCTTGTTCAAACAAAGTGTGATAAACAAGCCACATTATATTGGTAATATACCAAATCACGCTATGCATTTCAACAGTTATTTGTTTTCTCTGTTTACGTTGGCATCATCCTGGTTCAGACTCAAAGAAGAGAAGCAATTATTATATTATTATATATTCAAAGGTTGGAACATGATGAAATATTTTTAAGCAGGTATAATGGGTGGCAATAGAACAATATGTTAAATTCCCTTAATTTGCTTGTATGATTGATTTTAATCGCTGTTCATTCATTTAGCAAAGTAATTAAAAAGTAATCAAAAAGTAAATTTGGTAGACATTCATTACATAAATAAATATCTTCACCCTAGATAAACAGTTCAATCATGAAATGTTGAAGGGATGTTTACATAGTAATTTTTCACAAGATAAGGATAAAAGATGAGTGAGCAAGGCTGTTCGTTAACACCATCTTTTTGACTGGGTTAAAAAGTAGTCCACATCAGGGATTGGTATCTATTTGACACAACTGTATGGACTTGACTTCACTGATGACTTGACCCAACCCTCCAACAGCAGCAGATGCAGGACAAAACAGGCAAAATGGCAGTCATCTTCCAATGACTTGGACTACATCTACAAAGGAAAGACCCAACTCTTGAAATAAACTCTGCCAACACATCACCCATCTTGTTGAACAGTAAAGCACCAGAAAAAGTTAACAATTTTACCTACCCTGGCAGCACTGTCAACAAGCAGGGTGGAAGGTACAAGAGAAAGGCCAGGACAGCCGTTCTTTATCAGAACATCTGGAGCTCATGAGACTTGACTATCTAAACTAGGCTCTCTAATACCAATGTGACATCAATGTTGCTGTATGGCACTGAAAACTGGAGGACGACTATTAGCAACATCATGAAGATTCAGGCATTTATTAAGATTCGGACATTTATAATAACGTGTGTCTGCGATGCTTCCTCTAGATCCTTTGGCCCAAGGTGATCAGCAACCAAGAGCTCTGGCAAGGCACAGGCCAGAGATCACAGGCCAGGTCATGAAGAGATCTTCCAAGAGATTCTTGAGAGGTTTATAGGACATACTCTCCACAAACTTGATTTAAACATTGTCAGACAGTCCACTTTGTGGAACACCCTTGGAAAAAAGGGAGGCCGACCTGGATGCTAAGGTAAATAGCATCCAGGTCAATATTGGGAGCATTTAGAAAAACTCACTTTGATGCCTGGAGAGCCCTTTTCAGTAGCCCAAGTGGGATATTACAAGTAAGTATGGAAGTAATAAAGAAATAAAAATTGTAATAGAATAGTGGTAGTGTCACATGCATGAAGTGACATTCAAAAACACAACACATTTTAAGGGACTAAGGAGGCCTAGGCATTGGTTTTACAGATATTACACTTTTGTCATTCTTTTTTTAATAAAATAACTAGAAACAAGGAAACCAACAAAATAAACAAGAAAGTAAGTAAATAAACGTACCTCATACTGATGAGGACATCTCCGTTACGGAAGATGAAGAGGAGGATATTCTCTTGAGTTACATCATGAAAGTTTGCACTCTTCTCATTAGCGAAGAATAGATCAGGCTTCCAGAGACATTTGAACATCTTGGGATCAACAGTGAGAGAATCTGACTTGAAGTCTTGTGGTAATTTGAGCCTGGGGTCATTCCAACGCTGCCGCAGAAAGATATTCACCCTGTAATCCTGTCAGGTTTGAAACCAGACAAGTTCAAACATGGTTATGTTTCAAGTAGACAGTTCTGGACAAAATATGTTTATTTTCAGGAGAAAACTGAGTAAAATATAAGAGTAGAAAGAGACAAACATAGTTGATATTCCACCTCAGATAAACTTTTGCTCTGAAACAGGAAAGTGTTTAAAAACCTAATCGCAAGTGACATTAAAAAGAGGCAAGTTAAACTTTGAATAAAAAACAAATAAATAAAAAGCTATTTTGACTATTCAGTATCCGCAAGATTGGTTACTTCCTCTGATTGAAAATTCATGTTTTAACATTTTCTCTAAAGTAAAGGTAAAACAAGTCCAGATGCTGATCCCAAGCATGATGAAACATAAAGAGCTGCACAGCTCAGAGGTCAGATTTTATCAACATGACAACTGACGCCATTAGGGTTGCTTGTAAGTGAAATCTCTACATTCTTGCGGGTCTTTAGCTAAACTACTCTGTTCTTTGACTTAGTGAGGAATAAATGTTGAAAGTGAAGCTGGATAAACTGTTAAATATATCATAAAGCTTCCAAAGCAACATCTTCAAGAGTTTTTTTATTTATCTTACTTGAAGAATCTTACATTGCCTGTCTATATCTATCTATTGGAGCTCAATTTTATAGTCATTTAACAAACTTCATTGTATCAAATGTGGTGTTTTGGAGCTTTGTGAGTTCAGCCTTAATAAAATACATTCAGACATTAAGATGGAAGCATGAGGTCCATTTGCTCTGCTTTCAGAAAGCAAGTTGTCTTTTGTATGCCACCATAATTCTAAACTTGTGTGTCTGTCCACACAAACCGCCTCTGCCAGCTTTTTTCTTGTCTGAGACGCAAGCCAATTCCCACACCTTATCCTTCCTGAAAACCAGACGAGGAAATATATCTTCCTCCTGGCTCAGTATCAAGCTGCCAGTACGACATTCGATTCCAGGGAGATTTAACACTACTGTGTGTTGTAATCAGCGAGGAAAAGTCAAGCTGGGCGGCAGTAAAAACATAGCTGCAATTTATTCTGTCTCAACAGCATCAACATCATTTTCTACAGAGGTGTACACAATCTTGAAGTGAAAATTGGTGCGTTAAATACTGCAGACTGGTGCTGTGTGCTGCCCTGAGTAAGGTGTAAATGATGAGGGATGGTTTCCAGAGTCATATACCCCATAGAGTGATAAATTGAGGGGGGAGAGGTGACCAGCTGTTGTTTCTTTCTCCTCCATGAATCGTTTCAAACCCTCTTAACTTTCATTGTGTTTTGCCAAACCCAGGAGAGGGAGAAAGAAACATTTGGGACTTTTCTCTCATTTTCCTTCTATGCCATTTTCTTGGCTCGCATTTATTTTTTTCCTCACACCTGTCATTTTCTCGTTTCGTCTTCCTCTCATCTTGCTTTTAGTAGACACTTTCTACAATCGCCTTGGTTTTCAAAACGTTCACGCTGCCTGTTTTATTCACTTTTACTGTCTTAATATTTCTCTCTGCTCAGTCTTCTCCTATGTCTCCGCTTTTGTATGTGTGGTTGTGTGATATTCCATCACTCACTATTAACCTCCAAGTTACACTAATCAACTGCAAAGACAGACAGACAGACAGACAGACAGACAGACAGACAGACAGACAGACAGACAGACAGACAGACAGACAGACAGACAGACAGACAGACAGACAGACAGATAGATAGATAGATAGATAGATAGATAGATAGATAGATAGATGTTAAACATATGCAAGCCGCTGTGAAAAGTGGTCCATTGAAGACGCCTAAATCAACATAGCGTTGTCTCAGTGGTACACTGCCTATGCTATGTTCTCATTTTGAGTGGGAGTAAAAAAAAAATGGAATAATAAAGTTTTAAGCATGCTACTGTATGTTATTACATCAATTTGAAACTACAGTACATAAGGTATTCACAGAATAATACATCCAGGTTCTTGTTTAGGTTATTTTGAGTATTTTATTCAGGAGAAGTCAGTGTAAAAAAATCTAGAGGTTTATAGTATGGGAGAATAACTTTTTCAAGTGCACTACGAGGGGCAGAGAGAACAGTAAATGTTTTATACATTTTATACATTTAGTTTCCAGCAAAGGGAAACATTCCCTCTAAAACAGAGGCCATGGATATTTTCACTAAAGTTTGCCAAGTTATACAGTCTGATTTCCAATGTTAGAATTGCTGTATATTGATTAACATGACTGGCTATAGAGAAAGATTAATGTTTCATGAAACACTAGCCCATGATTCAGTAACCTTTAAGCTGCAAAATCTTTAAGACATCTAACATCAATATACCAGTGATACTCTCTGTTTTTTCACCTTTGTGTTTTGTATATATAGCTGTGCTGTATTATGAAAATCATGAAGTGAAGAGAAAATTCTGTTTTCTCAATTAGCAGGGCAAAAGGAACAACATGGGCATGTCACATATTTTGAGACTTTTAAAAAGGAAGCAGGCTGGGTATACGATTCATTTAAAAATTTCCAGACATGACTCATGGTCAGCCTGAAGGATCTCTTGAGTTTCAATTTGATCTTTCTTCAGCCCACATTTTATCAAATTACGTACTAACACTTTAATAATCTAAATTATAATTAAATAGATGTGGAAGAAAACATCATATGAGTCTAAAAATCTAACACATATTTTGTTATTTATTTATAAAATATACAATAATTCTATTAGAAATAGAGTTACTGCAGATATTAAAATATTGATCTTACATTGTGTTTTATCTTTATTGTGGACTAACTGGTATATTTATTCAGTAACTTGTAGCATTTTGGTCCTGTGCAACTTGTTTTTTAGTAGCATATTCACAATTTATTTATTTATCACATACAGTACTACAGCCATGCAATAAAACGTATTTTTCATCACATAAACATGCCTCCTCCCTTTCCTGACATTATTGTTCTGTCTTCCTGTTTTATATCCTTCTTACCAGACAGGGAAACCATCGATGGCAAATCAGCAAAGCTTGCATGCAACATGTGTCTGTTGCTGATTGAACGAATGCAGAAGCTGCAAATCACTATATTTCATAAAAGATTACTGCGCAGGATGCAGCTGTGCCTTCTCTACCTCTCGCCTTCTATGGAACTTCATCTCATGATTTTAAATTCCCTTAAAGGAAATTAACTGATTCAGAATGATGATACTATGTTTGAACTGAACCCATCATTTTAGTTAAGAGACTTGGCTTGGAATATGTTTATAAATGAGCACTGGTTATTTATTTATTTATTTTTTAGCAGCTTTTAAGAAGCATAAAAAACACAAAATGAGGTGGTGCTCTTTCAACTCGCAAAGCTCTCGTAAAGGTTTCTATGACTGTATCATCTGATCTACTGGTGCCATCAGAGCCACCTGGAGCTTAAGCAGCTCAAGACATTAGAGAAGACAAACATGCCAGACACTGACTCCGCTCATTGTTCTCAAGAACACCATTGATTTTGCACAAATTCCGGTTACTAGAAATCATCCTTTATTGGGAACTGAGATTATCCTCACATAAAAACTGTTTTTAAGCAAAACCAGCAAAAACTATGCTTCCTGTAGCAACTCAGTAGGCCCAACCTTTATAGAAAACTTATATTTTCTTATATATTTACATTTAAAATGTCTTCACTTGTAGCTACATGAAATTGAAATCAAATCCTTTGCTTGTTTTCACAAACTTGGTAAATTTAGTTGTCTTGGTCCCTGTATTAAGGTTGCCTTGTGGAGCTTTGAGCTTAATCTGGTGCTTAGCTTTAGAACTCTACATCTTTATCTGCAATTAAGCTATCAGATTAAGGAGACTCAAAAACTTTTCCTTTCAATAATGATTTATTTCTCACTGTTCTAAACCCCATTACTAAATATTTATTTCTTTATTACTCCTTAAACACCTATGTTAGAGTACCGGTAGTTCTAAATGTTTTTGTTGATCTGCAGAAGTAAGACTTTTCATTATAGTCACACTACAAAGCAAGCAGAGTAAATTCTCACCATGGTTGTTTCCTGAATCGAGCCAAAGCTGTTGATGAAAATGTTCACTCTGTCCTCCACGGGAATTCCTGGGTTCAGAAAGAGAGCAGTCGGTTTTAGTTTTGCAAAGGTGGGTAGAGTATTTAAGTACTTAAGTACGGTAAGAGTACAGTAGCACTGCTTCATCATATTTCTACTCAAACAAAAGTAAAAAGTATCTATTAGGTACTGATTAACTGATCTGCTTACTACCCATGCTCATAACAACTGAATTATTATTTTTTAACTGAAATGTACAAAACCAGCGGTTACAGAATGTAAAACGTTAAAAAACAGTAAACCATTTACTGCATATTTAATTGAGCTCCAAATGACACAGCGGACTCAACAGACGAACAATAAGCCCTGAATACAAAATATAAAGACTTTTTCTCAATGATGCATAGTTGTTTAAAACAAACTTCTTCATTTTTAAGTGAAGTTACTCACAATGGATGGAGTAACCAGATATTTTACTCAAGAGTAGTGATATTTTATCATACAACAGTGTCAAACGAAACCAAGTTAGTCCAGTAAATGTATCTGAATCAATCTAACTGGTAATATAGAACATAAAACAATTTTATCTTTTAGATATTTGGTTCCAAAAATTTTACTTTTACATTATACAGTTTCATTACCAATGAATTGCTGAATTCATTTATTTATCCATTGAGTAATTTGAACTGCTTAAAACCAATGAAAAAAAAAACTACATAAAAAACATTGAAAAGTCCTAACACTTGGCAACATGGAGGCAATTAGACTGTGGTTTGGCTGAAGTGTTATTGAAGTCTACATCATCTAACCAGTGGCCTATAGCCCCTCTACATTTTTGGTTCCCTTGAGAATACTCTAAGGATTCTCCACGAGGCTTAATTTTGGTAGCCTAGTAAACCCACCCACAAGCGGCCAAAATCATTTTTGCCTGCGAGTGGGTCAAGCCTCAACACAATGCCCGAGGCCCTAGAACTGGCGGGCCAATCACAATGCAGAGATGTGTTTTGATTGTGGAAGAAAGATGGCAACAACTATTGAACAGTTCTCGTTTGACTCAGCTTTAGAATCATTTTTGGAAGAATTAGACTTGGGGTTTTCGTTGAAACGTGAGCAGTAAGAGGCTCTACGCTCATTCATTTTTAAGAAGGACGTATTCGCCATTTTACAACAGGCTGTTTGTTTACACCCCCCCACCAGCTTTCTTGTGCTCATTGGTCAGAGCATTGGCCAATAGGCACAGACAGCAGTTTTAAAGACAATGCCCAACTTGACCCTACACAACTTGGAATTTTTTTTTCTGCCTCGCCAAAACCCATCAAGTGTTTGGGAATTTTATTTCCCATAAAAATGCAAAAGGTGATATCACCTGAAAAGAGGATTCCAGAATACTTTCAGCAGTCCATTTTCATCTTAGTTAATAATACAATACTTGATGATTCTGTCTCTCACTTAGTCACACATGGTACTGCCATTCATCCTGGGTCATCCAATAATGCAACACTACATAGAGCTAATGACATACTTAATGGTTTTCTTCAGACCATTTCCAGTAGTGGCCAATGAATCTAGTCTATTATGCACACTGAACACAGGCCATCCTGGGACACCTTGAAGGGACATCTGTTGACTTAATGTTACTCCTTCAAGCTGCAATGTTATTAGCTAGATTGCTTTTAGTTAAATCCTTAACTCCTACCCCAAATAAGTTAGCATTTAAAATTTTCTGAGTTGTCAATTTTTTTTTTTTTTAGTAAAAGGAACCCTTTTTCTGTTTTTAAAGTGAAACTATAAAGATTGGAAGTCAGCCATGTCTCCCTCCGCCGCGGAGGGAGACATGGCTGTTGTTGGGCTCGCTGTCTGAATGACGGCGCGCACTGATACGAACAGAGAGAAAATAGGACCAATTGATAACGACGTGTGACTTTTTCCACTACAATGTTTTTGGGATGCGAAAATATCACTCTTTTGAACACATAATGTTTTGGGAAGAGAAAAGTTTTATTTCGCTGTACCTAAAAACCTGCAGGACTACTTTCGGCTTGACCAAAACTGGACGAGAACTCTGCTCACAGGACGCTGCCAGGGGTAAGTCAGTGTGATTGCATGCCGCTGGTGATGGGGATGCCATACAGATTCATGTCAAAAATACCGAACTATCCCTTTAATGCAGGAGATTAGGACATGGCTGTTCATGGACATCCAGCTCTCATGAGCAGATGTTTGGCTAAAGGACTAATCATAAGCGTTCAGGAAAGGAGAGGAAGCCCACTACATACTGTATCAAACGCAGAGCCTCAAATACCTAAGTGCCAGGGAACGGAAACTGTTGAAGGACGACAATCCTATCAGTCAGACAGACAGAAGGGTCACAATTGTATTTTTTACCTGTTTCCAGGAGGATGCAGCAAAGTAATTAGTCTCTGTGATTTGCACAGCAGAGCACAAACATTCCAGACAGCTGTTTCCTGTTCAGTGAGCACTAAAACTAAGACTGCCTCATGTTAGAATCAAATTGCTCTGTCTAGCTCCAGTTCCCACAAAGACCAATCCATAATGGGTTCATTTGTGTTGATAAAATGCTGTTTTCTTAGGTAGATCATTTCAAGAAATAAGGAAGAAATATATAAATTAAATAAAAACATCAGTTTATTGATGCAGCATCAGCAGCATAACTATGGAATGGCAGGTAGGGGTACTTCCCCTAAAGGTTTAAAGTCCTATTTCTTTGCAAAAATGTAATAAAATAAATAGATAAATAACGTTCTTGGCCATAGATGGAGGGTGCTGGTTCAGTGTCAAGGATGTTTTTTTTTTTTGTTTTTTTTTTTCAAGCCAAGTGGTCATAATGGTGTGTATAATCATTGCACTTTACAAAAAAATACAAGCCCCACTTTAATATCTGTCCCTTCATAATCCTTACATACTCCTTACATAACTACAGAGACAAAAAAACGGAAGATCTTTGTTTGTAATTAACATTTTAAGACATCAGCTAAATATGAAATACAGTATATTCCAAAGCATGTAACTTGCCTTTGAAGTTGGGCCTTATTCTGGGATCGTAGCTCACCAGTAACCTGTTCAAGATGTTACTGGTTGTATTTGCTGGGACTCGAGCCAGATCCTCAGATGACAGCTCTCTGCAAACAAAATGACAGAGAGGGAGATGAAATTGATGGCAGATGAGCAACACAAATGGACAGTGGGCCTACTCTGAGCTGCTTTGTGTACTTTTTGATTAAACTACATGACATGAGACAAACCACTTTGGGATTAAATTGGCTTTTAAAATTTGGACCACCCAACATATATTAGAGTGAAGCAGGGTTTCAAAGTTAGATGTTCTTTTATTCTGAGTTGTTATGAAATCCTGACTGCTAAAGATGACATGGCCTTGGGCTAATGGATGACGTTTTAGCGATCATCCAAGAACAAACAACATTTAGGACCTTTACGACATTAACTGATGAGCTTGCCAACAAATCTCTCCATCATTTTGTTTCTTCATACATTTTAAAATAACTGAACATTTTCAAGCAGTAATTTAAACTTAAATAGTATTTCTTTTCAAAGACTACTTTGCATACTTACTTTTTGATTTTAACATGACCTACACCAGGGTGTTATTTACAATAACTGTAAATAAGAAGTGTCTTATAAATATTAGCATCATTACAAGGTGTAGATTTTAATTGATATTCAGCCCAATGTCTTCTCATCCTGCAGCTTAAATATTGCAAAACGATGTTGAAAAAAAAAAAGCAAAGATTAGGGAGAATCTGGTGGGGGAGATGGGAGTAAAGCCTCTTCATGGGTGGCAAAGAATTTACCACTCTGAAAGTAAACTTTATGCTCTGAGGATGAGTCAAAGTCTTTCACAGGAATGATCTGCAGCGTGTATGTGTTATGCTCTTCCCTTGATCAAAGTGCAACACACAATTCCCATCCACAAAACATCCCTTTCTCCTCATTCCGCTTTAACCAGCTCTTTTGACAGCCTCAAGCACAACAGCTTAACTGAAACCAAGCGGTATTCTTGATTCACTGTGGCATCCACAGCATTAAACCCAAAATATGTCCCGATGCAGCCCGTGCATGCCACTACATGAGCCACATTTACCATTTTTCTGCTCATTTTATGAAACCTCACTGTTATGTCATTTGAGGAAACAGATTCAAGCTTATTTGTGAAGAGGAAACTGGTAAATCTATGAGTAACATTCATCAGTGATTTGTTTTAAACCCTCATATCCATAGTTCTGCTGTAAGATCTTTATATGATAATTTTATGCCTGACTATGTCTTTGCATCTTGACGCATTTCTAAAATTTCCAGGAAGAAAACCTTTTGAAACGCCTCATCGATGAATAAAGCTGATAAAAGCATGTTCTGGTTGTCATATTGTTTACTAAAGTAAATAGGTTTAGCTGTCAGTTTGACTAAAACAGAAACAATCATTAACAAAGGCATACTATGTTCATCAAGATTTCTGATCACTTTCTGACAGTTAGAACCACAATCCATAGTGGTTCTAACTGTCTAAAGCCCTGAAACTATAGAGATTAGCTTATCTTTCCAAAAGTTTTAATACTTTTCTAATATAATTGTTAGCATTTCTAAACTTTGATCCCCACCTGTTAAGCTATAAAGGCCTCCAGAATCTTTGTTTAATGGACTTTAGTCTAGTCATGTTACTCTTATAATCCACTTTGTATTGATGAGACATAATAATATTTTATATATTTTCTGGTAAACTACATTGTGTTTTTTATTGTTCTTTTCAGTAGGGCTTTAAACGGTTGACTACTACTACTAAATGTGGGTTTTATAAACAGTAATTAAATGTGTTCTGCTGAACTACGTTAGATTATAATTATAATTAACAGGATCTACTGAAATGGGTCAATGTATTCTCAATCCCAACTCATCAAAGTTTGATGTTTGGTTAAGCCTCTGTCAAAAGGATTGCTTTTATCTAAAGCAGCTCTAACCCATCCCTAAACCATATACAGGTGCTGGTCATAAAATTAGAATATCATGAAAAAGTAGATTGATTTCAGTAATTCCATTTAAAAAGTGAAACTTGTATATTATATTCATACATTACATACAAACTCATATATTTCAGATGTTTATTTTGTTTAATTTTGATGATTACAAATGACAACAAATGAAAATCTCAAATTCATCATATCAGAAAATTAGAATATTACTGAAGACCAATAAAAACAAAGGATTTATAGAAATGTTGGCCAACTGAAAAGTATGAACATCAAAAGTATGAGCATGTACAGCACTCAGTATTTAGTTGGGCCTCCTTTGGCCTGTATTACTGCAGCAATGCGGCGTGGCATGGAGTCGATCAGTCTGTGGCACTGCTCAGGTGTTATGATAGCCCAGGTTGCTCTAATAGTGGCTTTTAGCTCTTCTGAATTGTTGGGTCTGGTGTATTGCATCTTCTTCTTCACAATACCCCATAGATTTTCTATGGGGTTAAGGTCAGGAGAGTTTGCTGGCCAATTAAGAACAGGGATACCATGGTCCTTCAACCAGGTACTGGTAGCTTTGGCACTGTGTGCAGGTGCCAAGTCCTGTTGGAAAATGAAATCTGCATCTCCAAAAAGTTGGTCAGCTGCAGGAAGCATGAAGTGCTCTAAAACTTCCTGGTATGTGGCTGCGTTGACCCTGGACCTCAGAAAACACAATGGACCAACACCAGCAGATGACATGGCACCCCAAACCATCACTGACTGTGGAAACTTTACACTGGACTTCAAGCAACGTGGATGAAGTGCCTCTCTTCTTTTCCTCCAGACTCTGGGACCTTGATTTCCAAAGGAAATGCAAAATTTACTTTCATCAGAGAACATGACTTTGGACCACTCACCAGCAGTCCAGTCCTGTTTCTCTTTAGCCCAGGCAAGACGCTTCTGACGCTGTCTGTGGTTCAAGAGTGGCTTGACACAAGGAATGCGACAGCAGAAACCCATGTCTTTCATACGTCTGTGTGTGGTGGTTCTTGAAGCACTCACTCCAGCTGCAGTCCACTCTTTGTGAATCTCCCCCACATTTTTGAATGGGTTTTGTTTCACAATCCTCTCCAGGGTGCGGTTATCTCTCTTGCTTGTACACTTTTTTCGACCACATCTTTTCCTTCCCTTCGCCTCTCTATTAATGTGCTTGGACACTGAGCTCTGTGAACAGCCAGCCTGTTTAGCGATTACCTTTTGTGTCTTGCCCTCCTTGTGCAAGGTGTCGATGGTCGTCTTTTGGACAACTGTCAAGTCAGCAGTCTTCCCCATGATTGTGTAGCCAATAGAACTAGACTGAAAGACCATTTAAAGGCTTTTGCAGGTGGTTTGAGTTAATTAGCTGATTAGAGTGTGGCACCAGGGGCCATCAATTTTGAACCTTTTCACAATATTCTAATTTTCTGATATGATGAATTTGAGATTTTCATTTGTTGTCATTTGTAATCATCAAAATTAAACAAAATAAACATCTGAAATATATGAGTTTGTATGTAATGTATGAATATAATATACAAGTTTCACTTTTTAAATGGAATTACTGAAATCAATCTACTTTTTCATGATATTCTAATTTTATGACCAGCACCTGTAGGCTTTTCATACAGAAAGCCCATACTCTTATCTTTAGGTAACACAGAGTACATGTCAGATTAAATAATACTACTTCAGCGATAGTATCTAGGTGTTACTTTATTGTATGTCTCGTACCATGTCTGTCGGTTGTGTTGTTCTTTTTACATCTCTTTGCAGGTGATTAAGCAGACTGAAAATGTTTTATCATTATCTCCCTTTTATCTCCTCTTTTTTTCATCTTTTCTCCTTTGTTTTTCTGTTTTTCCTCTTCTGTTCTATTTACATTGCAGTTTCCATGTAATCTGTAAAACTCTGTGCATAATTGTAATAAAGCAATTAATATGCATTAAACAAGCGGAACACTATGGCGATAGCCCTATTGCTCCACTTGTGAAAGTAAAATCTGTTGGGCTCTTTTTGGCATCAATACAATTATTCTCATTGCCACATTGCCAAGACAGGACACTGTTAAAATAAAATAAAAAATAATAAAAAAATAAATAAATACAATTTTTGTTGCAGCTCATGCGCGTGTCACGTGTGTGTCACGTAATACAATGGCTGGTTATCCTTAGCTCCAAGATATTATGAGAGGCCTTCCCCCTTCAAGTCAGAATATGATGTGCCGGAGGCTTTGACCAAGCTCAGTAGGTGACTGATTGAGGACAATATGTTGATTGGGAAGTGTTTGTCATGATCGATGGTCTAAGGTTGGCTTTGTGTTGGTGTGACTCCTCTTTTGCTACAGAGTCTCCTCTGGTTGGCATGACACGCTTGTGACCAACTGCACAGCTGTCAGTAATCTTTATAATAATGTTAACTGGGGATATGAGCAACTGCAGGACAATAACTGATAATCTTGCTGAATTAGTCCTTATTTGTCTGGTTACCTTCTTGAAGATCAGTTGATTTTCCCTTACTGTAGTGCAATTGATCTTTGTGTTTTCTGTGGATTCCAACTTCTGACTTCAAGTGACAGTCTCCTTTGGAACTCTTTCAAATCATGATCATCTTCAGCAGTGCACCCCATCACTGACATTAATCTACCTGCATGTTCTTTTAAGTATTTGGCTCTCTTGCTCTAAGAAACTCAAAGACTTAAGCTCCAATCATTCTTGCAGAAATTCTTGCAGGAACATCTCTCGCCATACATCTCACTGGGACCTCCTCCCCCCTCAACCCTTTACATCCAGCTTCTGGCAGTGAGCCACTCTCTACAATCCTTCCTTCAATATTTGCTCCATCGATAAACTCTGGCCAAAAATTCTTCCCTCCACTACAGATGTTGCTAAAACTCTGGACCCAGAATTCCCCTTCTGTCAAACTCACTTATTATTGAAATCTCTGTAAATAAACAACCTTGCCTACCATTCTCTGTGTTCCTAGTATCATTCTGCATGTTGGTCAGAAGACTACCACATGTAATTGAAGAACTGTCCCGGTTATTTATGTTTACAGCAGTGTTTACATTTAGGGCCAGAGGTTTATATGGGCTCATCAACAACATAAAAGGTACAATAATTTGCAAGCTATGCATTTAAACAGTTATTTCCTTGAGGTAGAATAACATAACCCTAAACATCTTCAGTGACAGGTGGAGTATGTCTACATCCCCAGTGATATTTTTTGTATCAAATGCCCCTTACTAAATTTTAAGGTAACAACTGTTATGTCTAGAAACATATTTATCCTTCTCCCTGCCAGAAGTAAAAAAAAAAAACATTTTACATTTTCTGTAAGAACACACTTTGTATTGCTATTTTTAAGGAGTCATCAAATTTACAGTTGTATGTGCTATCCCCAGTGTTGTCCGATAAAAGATTCAAGAATAATATGTAGAAAAAATGTGAGCCCTCTCTATATGCACACTATGCATGTAAGTACAATTTTGATGCTGTGTGGATTAGAGTAAATCAACAATAACAGCCTTTTAAATAACTATCTGGTTTACCAAGTGCTTGAAAAACATGAAATTTACTGCCATGGTGAATAGAGGAAAAATATTTCCAATGAGGTAAATATAAATCAAAGTTTATTGGTGTAAAACGACACACAGAATAAAATTTGTATTTATTTTTTTATTTTTTGGGGAAAATAACAGGAGATGTGCTAGTTTGTTTTTTTAGAAGTGATAAGACATGCATTTACTGAAAAAAATAATCATAATCTTTCTCGTTTGTCAGCTTTGATGGAACTATCATTATTTGCGATGGTAGCTCCTAATGATAGTTTCTTTTTTTTTCTGAACCTAGAGTTATGTAGCAAAATTACTTCAATGCAGTGTGTAGCCTATGTTTACGTCTAGGTTCCTGAGCCAATCATATGAGAGTTTCCAGGGTTGCAGCATTTGGTACTTTATGTTAGCAAAAGAAGCCGCAGCCTTTAAACATGGAAGGCAGCAAAATAAGCAGACCAGAAATCTTTTCAACCCATTTTCAAGAACCCTTAGCATCTTTCAAAGATGTTTGCACAACAACTTACTTTGTCAAAATCCTCTTTATTAATCATCTTGAATTTAGTGGCCTAAATTCCCCTTTTCTCCTTCTCAAACAAGACATATTTTAAGACATGCAGAAAGTCTCAAATTGTCAGAAACAGCAATGCGGAAGCCTAATAGCTTCTATCGCAAATTTGTTATTCATTAAACACTGGTGTCCAAAACACTTCTTTATTCATAGGGGGAGTGAATCATTCTAAGGCAATATGCCATTTTGGGTAGTTTGGGTTTAGAGATCCTTAATGAAATGATACTTGCTGATTGAGTTATACCAAGTGTAAAGTAAGGCAGATTATGGTGTGAAATTATTTTATTGGGGTGAGACAAATTTTTTTCTGTTATAAAGATTCTTAAGTTTTCACTGTTCTGGTAGAACCTTGACCTCAATCCAAAAGACCTGTGGATTATATTTACCTGGAGACTACAAGCCAAACCTGCATGTCAAGCAACGATATCTGACCTAACGGATACTGGAGGTTCTGAGAATGCACTCCCTGCCGGAAACATGTATAGATGCTGTGCAAATATAATTCAAAATAAAAAAGGTTTTATCACATCTGTTCCCTTACTGACTTTTGATTTTTCAGCACTCCTGTTGCACTTTTTTTTTTTTTTTTGTATGCTTAAACATACTGTATGCATTTCAAAGGTGAGTGGCACAAGACAAACAAATGTGTGTACTTCTGATCTTAGCTCCCATGTGATATCTCTAATTGGTTACGATTTCCCTGCGAGTTAGAGGTTTTTGTATTAATCAACCAATCAGAAGGTCAATCAAAGTCCATCCTTGTAACTTAGACACAGAGCTCCAAGACATATGTGTGAATCTCAAACAACATCTAAAGGGCAGGAGAAACTGGCATACCAAAATAAAATTCAGTCACTTATTGAAAGTAAATATTCAAATATTACCTTTAAAAATGTTTGCCAGAGGAAAAAAAGCAGATAAAGAGGAAGTTGAACAGGATCATCTGGACTTAAAATAAAACAACAACAAAAATCCAGTGACAAGCAACTTGAGTCTATTTCTATTATATGATTTCTGACCTCAAGTGTGCACAAATAAAAATGTTATTGTTTTGTTCGTCTAGAGCAGGAAAGTGTTGCTGTTATCAGCCTAAATGAATAATACATGCCAAGAGGCATACAGTATATGGATGTTACCGCGCACAGAATGATAGATGTGTTGTGTTTTGTATACTCACGATGGACAATAAACCTGCTTTCCTTTCTTTTTTCCCTTCTTGGCTCCTTTGTCTTTGGCTGATCCTCCCTCTAGACAAAGAAAGATGACCAAAAGGAATATGGCAAACTTTGTCTTCTCCATTGTGGTGTGAGTGAAGCCTGTGGAGGTTAAAACAGTTAAATCACAAGAAAGATATAGATTGATAATCACTTATGCACGACTTTTGGCAAAATAAATAAATGAAGTTATTTTACTTACTTGATCATGATGCATTAACATTTTCCCATTTAGATCACACACATTCACATCTGACCTTTATCTTAATTTCGATTTATAATCATTATGAAACAAAGCTTAAATGTGCCTTAAATGGATGTACATGGGTATGGTCTTACAATTACAAAAGACAAAACCACAAATGAGGATGCACACACAAATGCTTCCATGTATGCACAGGGATTCCTTTCCTACATAGAAGCCATTAATCACCGAGCAACCATGGTACCTGTGATTCATGCTGCATATTAGAAAGCTGTGCCCTCGTATTGCATAGCCACTCTGGAGACAAACAGTAAAGCCAGCAGTCTCTCCTCCAAACCCAAACATACACTCTGCCAGCAAGCTTGTATATTAACTGAGGCAGTTTAGTGTCTAGACAGAGACATACTCTTTCCTCTTGGCTGCCTTGGCCCTATAACTCCCTGTCTGTTCCTGGCCTGCAATGGATTATTAGTTTCTAATAGAGAAAGGCTGTCCTCAAATCTGCTCAGCTTCTTTACTCTGCATTTAAACACATCCTGTCGACTGGATTTAGTGAACAACACTTTAACAGGTTGACAAATCAAAACAAAACTCTATTATGGCAGCAACTAGCAGTTTGTCATTGTTGGACATGGCACTTCAGATAATAATTTACAAACTTTATCCAGCATAACCTTAATTCATTCCTTTTCTTTACAATAACGACTAAAGTTTCAGACCTTTTGCAACAGTTTTTCAAACAAAACAAGGAGTATGGCTGTGAGTTTATAACATTACTGTCAGAGGATTTTATAGGTTTAATTCAATTCTGTCATCTGTCAATTCATCACCTCTTTCACTTTCAGTATCTGATATCAGGCCATGGGTTAACAGGTCAGCAATTAAATACCTGTACTTCCCCAAAAGGCATCAAAGGGACAAGAAGATATATATATTTATTTCCCTTCAGCATCTTCTAGGTTTGCCCTGGGGTCTCCAGAGTGTTCCCCAAAAAATTTGATCTGAAGCCCAAGCCACTTCAACTGGATCATTTTAGCACAAATAAGCAGAAGTTTAATAAAACAGAATATTCTCCTTGATAAAGAGGCTCCTTGTCTTATCTAAGGTTGAGTCACATCCTGGGGGACAGTAATTTTATTTGCCTCTTTTTGAGCTCTTGTTCTTTGGGTCATGAAACCTATCTTGCAACTGTCCACTGAGAAGTAGATGGATAGTTTCACCAAGATGTTTTCTCTTTAGCAAATGTGGTACCATATGAAACATAACAGCGACATCTGCATTACATAAGATCATAGTCCAGTATTTCTGCCCATCTGTTCCTCTCACCACCACTCATTGACAAGACACCAAGATACTTGAATTCCTCTGGTAGGACAGCCAGACTTAGAGGGTGAACCAGAAAAAAATGTCTACCTTGATAGAGGGTACTCTATATTTAACTGCAAAGTGCAGCCAGAACAGAGTCAAACAATCTGCAAAAAAGCGAAAAGGACACTCTGAGGGCCCCAAATCAGACTCCCTCAGTCGTTGTGCCAAGATTATTGACAAAAAGATTATTGGTGACCACTAAGAGTCTTAGAAGCTGCATAAAATTCCACTTCAATATCTACCAATTAAGGGCCCAATAAGACACAGTGCAAAATGCTAAACACTGTAAGATTTTTTTTTTATTATTATTCTTTTAAATAAAATAACCTTTGAAAACAAATAAACTTAAGGTAAATTCCATTAAGGTAAATAGAATGTAGATAAAAAAAAATACAATTTAACAAAATTAAAAACATTAAAAGATTGTCTTGAAATCCTTAGATAAACATAAATTAAAACAAGAGAAAATGTTTATCAAAAATGTGTAGGGAATGATTTTAGTGTTATATGCAGAACATGAATAACTATATCAGAAATTAGAAAATGATCAGGGTATATAAACCACCACTGTCTAACTGTGATGGATCTGAGATACTGCTTTGATTTTTGTGTTGTGCATATTTGTGAAATTTGTTTTCACTATCAGATGTGGTTGATTGATATTACATTCATTCAGTTTCTCAGGGAAATAGAGTCTCTTCTAGTTCTCAAAGAGCAAAAGGAAAGGAACTAACTAGAAGCCCTCCCGGAGGTTGCAGGGCAAACTTACACTAGAATCAGAAATTTTAGAACGCATCTGCCTATGGTCTATATTCACTTATCCATGCAAGGTCATATAGGCCTTGTGCATATATCACCTGTCAATCAAAGAGTAACTCTAAGATCGAAAGACTGCCTAAGAGCAAATGAGGACTTCCAATTAACATAAAATGGATGCTTTGAAAAAAGGCAGGAGGTGAACATAAAAACTCAACACAAAAAGACCTTCATTGGGGATTTAAAACTCAGAAGAAACCATCATAAACATATAAAACTCCCCAGTGTAGAAATATAAATAGATTAAAGGGACTTTAATCAACAATGGCGCAGGCCTAGCCAACATTGTTTCATTATTACTAAGATTTGCCCAGTTCTCTTTTACCAGTAGCAATATTACTAACATACAGAGAGGTAGTGTCACACTGTGACTCACATTGCCTACCCAGTGGCGTTTTAGTCATGTTCAGCTCTTGTCTTCAAATAATGCTGTTGTTAATTTTTGTAACATATATACAATTCAATAAAATTAATTTTTTTTTTTTTTTTTACAAGATAATAGGCCTTTACTGTAGTATTATAGCAATTCAAATGTACATAAGACCCTGGCCATAGGCCTGCTCGTCCTCTGCTTATATTCATATAAACAAATACCCAAAAAAGACAAGCAGCCCAGGGATCCTCCAACCTGTAGCTGCACCTCTCTAGGTGTTCTTTTCTAACAACTGGAAGTAAGAAAGACGCTCTGAGCTTCAGGGGAGCACACGGATGGGAGTGGGGAATAAACAGATTTCACTTCATGCTATGAACACATATAAAACACAAACACAAAAAAGTCGTTCATCACTGGCCATGCACAGCTGCACTCACCGTCTGGGGATGATGCTGTCACTTATTCAAAAATATAAATCCAGAATAGCTGACTGAAAAAAATCCCTATCAGAGGCTTGCAGCCCAGTCGCTGTTTTCCTTTCCCATCCTCTTCTCCGCTCGGATCTGAGAAGCAAATTGTTGAGCGGATATTGGAAGGAAAAGTTACATCTCGGCAAAATGCCAAATTTCTTTCTTTTTTATTTATTTTCTTTTTTTTCTCTCTCTCTCTCTCTTTTTTTTTAACCAGCTTGTTTTTATTTTGGAATCAGCGTATATGGCTGCTGCCCTTTTGCCTCAGCTCGGAATGCTCAAGATGGAGGCTTGCGTGTACCTGTCATGCAACATGCGCAGTAGCGGCAGCGTGGAGCTGGAGAGCGTCTCTGCCATCAGCACCACGGACAGCCGCCCCCGCCTCCTGGCGTCACGGCTGCTGAAGGGAAATGCTGTCACACGCATGATGCCTCACTGTTTATGGTGGCTTCTCTGTGAGACCGTGTGAGACACGCAGACGTGATCGAGTGCACGGACTTTTTACTAGATCGTAAAACGTGGATGCTGCCCCGGTTCATTCATCAGATCTGAGCTCTCATCCAGCAGCAGTGGCGGTTCTAGACCAAATGTTCCAGGGGTCGGGGAGGGGCGTGTTTTCATGGGGCCACAGAAAAGCATGAAGCAAAAAACAAAAAAAAACAAAAAAAAAAACGGGCAAGGTATTCAAATATAATAAAACAGCTGCATGAAGTGAAATTTCTTCAATAAGGTTTAATTAAAATTCTATGTCTTCTAACTGAAAATATTTATTTTTGGTTAAAAAATGTTTATTTGGATTATAGATCAAATCAAAATAAAAGTCCCTTAGCATAGAAAAAAAGCAACTCTAGAAATTGTAGCTATCTAAATATATATATAAAAAAAGATCAAATAAGGCTATTATTTGGAATATTAGGTCAATATACATTTATCATTTAGGAATTATATTTTTTTACTTTATGTTAAAATTATAGTGTTCTATAAAATCTGAATTAGAACTCAAGAAAACTGATAAATTCAGCTGTTAGAGTTAGAGTATTTTTTTATTTGTTTTTTGTTTTTTTAAACAACAGATGAAAAACTGGGATCCTATCTCAATATCACTGAAGAGAAGATATCACCTCATTGTTTTAAAATAATTAGTAAAAAATATTTTTTTCAGAAAAAAATGAAATAGATCCAAAGGACCTATCAGAAACCATGTCTGCTCCAGTCCATATCATCATTAGAATTTCTCTTAGGGGCCAGGACATGATCTACAAGGGCACTTGGCCCCTATCTAGAACCGCCCATGTCCGGCAGAGTGGAGAAAATCAGAAAACATTTGTAAAATATATAGGGAATTTAAAAGAAATATCTCTAAAATTGTCTGACCAAATATCAGATTTATGTTGTATATATATAGTAAATATTAAAAAATAAAATCACAAACTTCATTGTGTTTTAGGGAGTGTTTCCACATTTATAACTGTGAAGATAAAAAAAAAAAGGAAAAGGTGACATGTTTAAACGTATCCACGGCTAAAGTAAAAATATTGTTTCATTTAATCTCTCCTTCGTGGTTTTGTACACCTAAACATAATCAAATACAAACTCGCCTTTAGCAGTCACCCAAATGAAGATAAAGTCAACCTTTCTGTAAGTTGTTTACCTAAAACAATATTTCTAGATTCTAAATTGAATAGATCACTTTCTAATCCCTCATTTGCAAAGTAAACTCTCAGTGTGGAACAACACCAAAAATGGCCTGGCAATGCAAACTTTGGAGGATCCATAAATTAAGCTGAATAATCTGTTAAAACAAAGCACTGTGTCTACACCTAAAAGCTTTCTCTCTTCCGTTCTTTTTCCTGAAAAGAGATCCCTCGGGACAAACTCTTTAAATAACACTTCATATATGTATTAAATAACCATGAGACGTAACAACAGATTCTGATAGAAATTGTAGCCTTACTCAGATCAGACCAGTTGCTTAGGGCTACAGAAGGCAGCTGCTTAGTTCTAATGATTCACAGTTAAAGAAGCATTTTATACAACTCCGGTATGCCACATCATTACATCATAGACATTTGCAGATGAGAACACATCGATGGCTCCTGCCTTATCAAAATATTACACTTTGTTCTTAGCTGAAGGACACCGCTCTCATTCCATTCCTTAATCTTTACCATGTACAGAATGAAGATGATAACTGTATATCCGGACAGAAGATCTGGGTAAAACATTGGCGCTGACACACAACAGGCAGGTAATGTTAGGGTATAATAAACTCACACATCATCAATTTTCCTAACTGTCTCTTAACAGGAAAATATTAGTTCGGTATCTTCTCTTCATATAAGAGTCGTAAAAAGAACATATGTGATTACTTCCATAGCAAACACTTGGAAAAAGACACTCATGTGACATGATGATTAAAGTGAAATATTTCCCTACATGTTAAATCTGTTGCTCCATACCACCCTGAACACATCACTATTATGAACTGGTAGAGAGGATACATCTCTGTGTTCTTAGTCTGTCCATTAAATGCATTTCCTGGTTGAAATGGAGAGGTATATTCTGTATACCATGGTGACTTTACATTAAAAATGAAAAAAATTATTACTTATCTTCCTTTTTGAAGCAAAAAGATATAAAAATCCCACATATTTGCTAAAACCTCTTATATTACTGATTTGTATATCCAGTAAGTAATTTTGGATATTGCTTATAAAGATTATTTAATGAGCAAAGCTAAATAGATTATGATTAATAGAACATCTTACTGTATTTGAATAAATCTCAGATGGAAAGGAGACGAGACAATGATGCGTATACAGTGAGCACACAGCAGGACTGCCCCACCCATAACTGTTCACCTAAAGTTCAAATATTTCCCATTTGTTATTCCCCTCAACCTCCTCCCATTTTTAAAACCATCCGTTTCATTTACAAGTTAATCAAATCCACACAATAAATAATTTATAACCCAGGCCATGTTGCTGTTTTTGCAGTAGAGATGCAATCAGTTCAGCACAGAGATTCTTTTGTGCTGCTCAAAAACCCCCCAAAGCATTTTATGGCTTTTAAACCTGGGTGTGATGCACAACAGGGTGCAGATCCAGGAATGTGTCAGACGGAATTGATGCAATCTGTAATATGATCTGGCATGCAAATCCCTCGTCTGCTACTACTTACTACTGGAGACTTACTGGTGTCATCAAAAAAAAAAAAAAAATCAAAGTGATGAGCGGTTTAGGATTGTGTCTGTTTTCATTTTAGAAGAGAATGAGTCTTCACTTTATTTTAGAAGTGAAGGTTTAATGATAGTAAAATAAAAATTTACAACAAAATCCAACAAATACCTCATCATAAAATTATTGTTGCCTCTGTTCAGTACTGCATAATAATCTTGATTATTGAAGTGCTATATGTTATTCTGAAGTATTATTATGTTATGTCATTATGTTTCTTTCTCTGTTTATCTCCCCATCTTCCTGAGTTTTGGGTCCTCTAAAATGATTTAATCTCTTCAATTCAGCTGATTCATTTTCTAAAGGATTTGGGTCCTGGGATTTAGATGAAGAATTTCTAATCATATATTTTGGAAATTCAGAGAACCTACTCCATGTGATGCACTCTCTTAGTTTCCCTGTAGCGAATTTTATTTCAAACCTACCCAGAATGTTAGTATTTAAAATGCTCTTTGTCATGTATGCCTTCAGTTCCCATCCTCAAAGTCTGTTGTCCTTTGACTTTTAGATGTGCTTCTGCTTGAACCTACCTCTAAGGAATCTGACTGCATTCTGATGAGGTAATTCAGTCATCTGATTCATTTGTGTTAAACCAGGAGCATATCTAAAAGTCCCAGAATGCCAGATCTTGAGCACCTAAATTAAAGATCTTTATTTCAAAGAAATATAACTTCATGGTCTTTACTGTAGAAGTTTAACAGTAAAGTACATAATAGAAGATTGTCCTGAAACACAGCCCTTGGTGAAATCTTTTACAACATTCAGCCCAGTGGATTCTGGGCTACTTTATTGGCCACCCAAAAGAGCTGGGAAGCCGGAGATGAGGGACATTTGAGAATTGTGAATCATCAGCTGGTAATCAAATAAGTATCATGATTTTACAACAAAGGAACACAAGTCCTGTTATATGCATCGTAAATATTGTAATGGTTTCCCTATAAAAGGCTTACAGTCTAATTTTCCCTTGTCCTGTTGGTCTTGTATACTGTAATCCCAACCAAATTCGTATCATACATGGTATTTAAAAATGTATCTCAGACAAAGCTATTTGTTCTTCTATTTTACAAGTATAGATGCACCTGTTTTGGACATACAAAATCAGCTTATAAAAGTTTAAATTAAGTGCTGATATATAGACATTTTATTGTGATCAAACTTATTAAGGCACAACTTATGGTACTGCAAAAGCAACAACAACAACAAAAAGAACCTAATTTTTTGTTCAGTATTACATACAGAGGTTAGAACTTGATTGAATCAAATGTGCAGGTTCATTATTATGCTGAAAGTCTGGCAGTGCAATATATTAAACATTTAAATCATTAAATGAACAGATTAATTTAATGGAAGCTGGTCTTCATCAGCTAATCTTATAAGGACAACAATAACCAAAACTTTGGAGGCAGTGGTCCAAAAAAATAAATAAATAAATAAATAAATAAATGTTCTAATTGGTAGGATATTGTTGAGGACAGAAAATAAAGATTGCATAGACCCAAAAATCTAGCTTGTGCAAGCAAGCAATAACTTGTCTTCAACATCTTTATTCTAGAGTATTAATAGGTACCACTCATCTATTCTCTGGATTAAGTTTGAATTTGTTCACCATCTTAAGTTTGTTGTACATATTAACAATAGAACATTAACGTACATATGAAGAGAACCACTAGCTTAGGTTTACAGTGGTTGAATGGACGACAAAATACATTGTTATGATTCTGCGCTTTTTGGTTCTGTTTAAGTTTTCTTTTTAAGTTTTCATTTTCACTGTTGCCCCCTTGTGTCAGTCTCCTTCCCCTAGCTCCCTTCTAGATTCTTCTGTCCACACCTGCTCCCAATCAGTTGATTACCCCAGTCTGTGTTGTGTTTGGTACAGTATATATACTCCTCCTCTTCAGTTACTGTTTGCTGGTTCCTTGTCATCTTCTTGCTCCTACTGTGTTTTCCCTGATTTCTCCTGGATTGTGGTTTTCTGTATTTTGTTTGTGGACCTTTACTTCGGTTGCCACATTTTGCTTATTAAATGTCCAAGAAACCACCTCAGCTTCCGTCTCTGCATTTGGGTCCTCTAAAAACTTCCACACAACCTGATATGGATAAAAAGGATGGCTCAAAGTAATAGTTTATCTTTTCTGAATGTGATTTAGGGGATTTTATCCATCGATCCATTTTCTGTCACACTTACACATACAAAGCGGGGTCGCGAGGGGTGCTGGTGCCCACCTCCAGTTGTCTATGGGTGAGTGGCGGGGTACACCCTGAACAGGTCTCCAGTCCATCGCAGGGCAACACAGAGACAAACAACCATTCACACACACTCACACCTATGGACAATTTTAGAGAAACCAATTAACCTAACATGTCATGTTTTTGGACAGTATGAGTTTAGGGGATTCCATAAAACTGATATAAAAGTATCGAAAAACTTAAATTGTGCTGAATCAGTCCAACTTATTTTGCATTAATGTGTTAAATCAATATTTATCTTTATATTCATAGGTCAGGCATAAACAGTTGGTCATGTCTGATGATTCATATATTCTTTTATATCACATTGATAGGAGAACTTTGGGGATTGTAAGGGAGAAGAATGTGTGATGGGATAGAGGTAAGGCAGGAGGAGTCAGTGGCAAGTATCTGGAAAAAACTGTAGTCCAGTCATTCATGTTAATTTCTATTTGACATGTATCACTCCAAAAAATGAACATGGATGGCTAAGAACTCTTTCAGTAGGATCTAAATTACATGCAATTCCATTGAGAATAATTCTTGATGTTCTAATGTTTAATGATTCGGAATTGATTAAAATTCCTCCCTAAGAAATATAATTCTTAAAGTGTCACACATTATGATGCCACCATACTTCTGAAGAAGCCAAAAGATTATCTGAACAAGATTTCTGCTATTAATTAAACTTATTAAATGTAGCCAAAAGCTTAATTTATTTTTAATGACTTTCTGGTCTGTCTCCTACTGATTTATTGGTGTTTAAACAACTCAAATAAGAAAGTGATCTACATGGGAAAAAAAGAAAAAAAATTCACAATGTAATGTACGGCAATTAAAGGTTTAACTTTACATTAGAGATGCAGGTGTTTTATTGTAAAAAATTCAGAGGTTCAAAAAAATATATATATATAATTAAAAAGTTTAAGAAACACTAAAAAAGAAACTCAAGCCTTCCAGAGCTTCTTAGAGATTCACCAACGAGAACATCAGACAAAGCACACAAAAAGATGTGCAACAAATACAGATATTTAACCAGTCATTTAAATCTTGAACAACTTTGAGATGATAACAAATAAAAATGTGGAAAATAAACGTAACCGATTTGTATAATTGGGTCATGTTCTTAATTTTTTAAGATAATACATCAATATAATTTATATGACAAATGTTTTAAAAGAAATTTTGTCAAGAAAACACTTTAATATGTTCTTTTTAAAAGACAAATGTACCTTTTCCACCAGATTTAGAGGAGGAAGATATTTGATCCTAAGGCTGGTGCTCATCTGTAGCCCTAAGGGGCACCACCAGGGGGCTCTGGCTTCAAAGCCAAGTGCACCTTGGGGCAATTGATTACAATGTGGGCATGTTTTCTATCTTTCACGCACAAGCAAGGGAACTCATCAGAGTTTTACTAACATAATAAAAAGACAGCATACTTACAGTTAAACCTGGAATAATAATAAAAAACACTTTTATCTGCCCCTCTTTATTGAAACAAGCTTCTTAGACGTCAATCTGCAGACAAGGAATTTGTTGGAATAAAACAACTATCTAAATTAAGTAAACATACTATATACATATTTCCACTCAGATTGTAATGTTTTTTAATGCTTTTGATGAACAGTCATCATTATTTTGCTGTCCTTCAATCAAAACATACATTTCATTTAATATTTTTCAATGTTGTTAGAAATGATTGAAAGAACATATTTGCAGATTTGGCAGAAGAAATACCCAGAGAAATGAATGTTCATCAGTGAGCTGATAACTGATTTCTCTATTGCATACACTCAGAGACCCATCCCACCAGTCAGCATGTCTCTGTGTCTCTGAGACCCAAATGGTTTACCTTGTTCCTAATTCCCTCTGTTTATTGTATTTATTTGTATCAAAGCCTCCACATTTTGCAAGACCACCGTGGAAGTGGTGATCAAACATGGAAAAAGAGACAAAATACTCAGCTTTTACAGACCAAACCTCATGGGGTGAAGAAGTGTGTGTGCATACGTGTGTGTGCAAAAGAGAGGGATTCGAATGTGAAGTGCTGACATCTGCTGCAGGCTCTTGCAGGGATGGAATGTGATACTCTCCTTTACACAAAGGGCCTCGGCCCTTGGAGTAAGCAGATGAATACCCCCACCACCTCAAATCCCCCATCCCTCCACAAGGGCAACACAATTATGAAATGACTGCAGCAATGTGCCATACCTATTTTCTTCAAGCAGTTTACTTTGATTAGAAACACAAAAACTCCTCCAAACCTTCATGCCACAGATAGGACTGCTCTGTGCTTTCTTTGAGGTGGTAGTTTCTGAGCCATGCGAGACTGGGGGTAAATTGCTGCAGCATTGCATCATGCGTCAAACTCAATTGGTTCAATATGTCTCCAGAACTCCTTTGATTGTTGTGTCTGTGCCGCAGCAGATTTGACCTACAGCGTGGGGATACACTGGTGGATTTAGCCAACAATGGGGTAGGAGGAACCACATGAAACATAGTTGATGAGGTACTGCGCTGTGCTGGAAAGAAAAGGAAATTAGGAACAGGAGGGAGTATTGTTCCAAGCAGCGTTTCTGCTTTGATAAAACAAATTGAGAAGTCCTTTAACATTTCCTTCCACCGAAACATTGAGGATAAGTGAAATTAGCCTTCAAGTGGATGTTTTTTTCCTCTTAAATCCTCTGTGGTGGGAGGTTAAAGTAAAATGTTAAGGTTAGAAACAATAGTTAAAAAATAAAGTTGTTTTTTTGACAACTTTGCCTAAAAAAGTCATTGGTCTGTTATTTCATTGAAGGACTCAATGTTCCAGATTTGTTAAACCATGACACAATGGGTCAACTAATTGAAACACTAGTAGGAAATGTGTCAGTTAAACACCATAAATTGTCTGTGTTTACGTTATTTTAAAGAACCATTTGTTTATTTCGATCAAAAAGGTGTTTCAACCCTTTAAAGCCTTGACCATCAAATAATTGACACTTTATTAGAGTTGTCATTAAATTTTCTGATAAATGACATCAAAAAAGAAAGTTGGTATAAGTTATATTAGATCATTTATTTGCATCAAATTTGATACATAAGGCATTTCTCGATAATCTTTTAAACGTTTTCTGTTCCCTACAAGCAACTTATTGTGCAAGTCAGGGTTTTGAAGAATAAAAATATAACACTGATGATGTAGAGGTCTCAAAAACCTATGTATCAATTATGATACAATTGGCTTTAAAGACAATACAATGGGAGTTGGAGTTTCCCAAAGGGCTTTCACATTTCACATTTAAAGAGTTAAGAAAGATAAGAACAATGTATACTATAATATTTTACTGCTGTAACCCCACATTTTGCCACTTATTGGGCAATAAAGAGATTTTATATTCTTTTTATATTCTAAAAACAAAACAAAAACAAAAAAATTAAAGCAATTAGAAGAGAGATTCAGTCTGATGACAATAAGGCTCTGCCCTGTTTAAATCCTGGAACTTCAAAATGATGATAGTTAGTCTCTGGATGACAGAGTGGCAATGCAAAGAACCTCATAAAACCACACAGCAGCGTAATAGTTAACATCCAGGGGAGTTTCCTTGACTGGAAAGTTGTGCTTTATGCGCAGCACCTGTTGTGCCGTCAGTTGCCACTCGCCAAAAACCCAACCCCGTCCGCGCAGCGATATTTTATCTCAGTCTACGAGTTATGACTCTTGACTCCGCCAGACAACAGATCTCGTCTCAGTGGTGCGGATACTTTTCTCCTGTTGGACTGTATCAGGTTGCTGGACTTCCTCACAGGCTGTCTGTGTGAGCGCTTTGGGTCTAATGCGTAAAGATCTGCTGGGATTTCTATGACGGGGAGTAGAAGGCACCCTGAGCGCGCATTTGCACTGAAATGCATCTGTGTATTTTTGATCATCCAGTACCTTAGAAGAAATGCTTGCATAAAGGCGATTTTCCGGGATTCAATTGCTTAAATTCTCTTCAGCACAAATATTCTAAGTTCGCCAGAGCCAACAGGTGCGCACTCGCGCTGCACAACAAGTTTTGAAGCCTTGGAGAGGTTTCATTTTTCCTTATCCTTATTTTTGTTTTTAGATATGAAGAATAACTTATGATAAAGACTATGTGGATTTTAGTCATCGCTTATTTTCTCCAAATGTGTCCAAAACAGCATTTGTTTCCCGTAAATGACGCATGTTTGTGGTGATCCAGACCAGAGTCCAGCTTTGTGATCGCCAACTTCCACTCATCCAAATGATCCTTTCATTATTAATCCTTCTTGCATCGCTTCTCCAACAATATGGCACCGAAGCAGAGTCCAGTGATGTCAGCAAGTTTCAACTTTCAAATATAAAGGAGCCAAACGGTACGTTTTTATTTTTTTTGAAGTTATTAAAAAGTTTAAAGCAGTTAGGGTTCATTTTTTTTCTAGGCTCAAAGCCACGCTAAAAAAATACTTATTAGAAATTGTCTCAAAGGTTGCATTTGAGTTGGTTTAAACAACACTGCCCAGGATGGGAAGTTGCAAATTACCTTTCACCTTTAAGTTTACCAGTGTATGTATACTTAAAAGGGGAAACCCTCCTGAAATTCCTTGTCCCTGGGGATAAGTTTTCCAAAGGAGGGTAAAAAAGGACTCCATTCATCCAAAAGAAATCGCCCCAGGTCATGTAATTTACTTACCTCACTGAACTGACATTGGATCAAGTGTATTAATTCAGAAATTATGTTTTGTAGGGTTTCATGTTCAGCTCAAGTTAAGGGAAGGTTTTCTTCTGACTGAATTAGTTTATATTTTGTTGAGAAGGAAATTTGACAACCCAGTTCTTTGTTCTTGAAGAGCTGGGAGTGTGCAGCAATGGATGCAGAGAGCAATGTCTTTTAGAGCTCAATCAAACAACTTCTTAAGCTCTAATAGTATTTTTCATGACTGGCAGTAATGATATTTAATTAGAAAAAATATCCTACAACTTTCTTAACTGTAGTGTGCATTCTTAAAAGAAAGTCTCAATCATGCCATGCTGCTGGGAAAGAAAAAAACTTTTAAAAGAGTGGATAAGTCATAACATATGTGGGCTTTTAGTTAATAAAGCAAACAATTAACAAGTTTTGTAAAAAAAAAAAAAAAAAATCAGTTTTTACTAAGATCTTCAATCATTAACAGAACCCTACAAGGTTGAAGTTAGTGATTTAGTCAGGTGCCAAATTTTGGGATAAGCCACTTCAATTCCATTACCCACCTTGCTCAGTATTCAAGTATGGTGTATTGTCAGGAGTTTATCTTCTTTTGATTGCTGCATGGTTCTATGTTGTAAAGTCTTGTGCTTCAAAACTTTTAAAAACTTTTTCTGCAAAGTGTGAAAGGTGAAATTAACTTTCACTATAGATCTAATTTGTGAAATAAAGTCTAATATAAGAGCTTTTCATGCTACAATGTGTAGTATGGGGGGGGAAACATGTCCTTATTCTAAGATCTTGTAGATGTGTCAAATTTCATTTATCAGCCAGGAGGTTTCACAGGCTGTATGTAACTGACGCGCAACACTGACTTCACTACAGTAACAGTCAAGGCTGAGAAATCACAGTCCCTCAATGGGAGTTTCAGGTTTAATCAGGATAAGTGAGGAGGGAATAACAACAAGGATGAAAGAGGGATGGAAGAAGTATAAGACTGGTTTCACTTTGGTTGAGAAGTTGGTAAGGCCATCTGTGACCTTTTAACTGGAGTGTCTGAATGCTCACTGTGCTGCCTCACTTGATTTCTGATGCAATGAGACACAATGTGATATTGATCTGATTGTGGGGAGAGAGCCAAACCTGTCTGGCATGTTTAAAAGTACTTGCCTTGAGAGTTATGGACCCCAGTTGTATCAAACTCTGCAACTGGCTGCTGATGACTGTAAGACATCAGATGGGAACACCAGCTGAGAGCAATGCTGTAAAGATAACCAGTCAGACTAAATAATGCAAGAAAGTAATGGGTATTAATGCTGCTGTATAAAATGAACATGTTGCTTATTTATTGTATTTTAATCATACTAGAGATGCAAATGAAATAGTGCAAGTGATATTCTACTTACACTATTAGAGGGCTGCTCAGTGGGTGCAGTGGGTAGCACTACTGCCTTGCAGCAAGAAGGTTCTGGGTTTGAATTCCAGCCCATGGTCTTTCTGCATGGAGTTTGCATGTTCTCCCTGAGCATGCATGGGTTCCCTCTGGGTACTCCGGCTTCCTCCCAGAGTCCCAAAACATTAGTGTTATTTTAATTGGCTTCTCTAAACCGGAGGTCTTCAACCGGGAGTCTGGAACCGCCAGGGGGTATGCGGAGGTACTGCACGAGGTTTGCAAAAGTTTTGGTTGATTAGACTTTTTTTATAGTCCCCCGTGCAATTTTTTCCACTAACTGAAATGTCTTTAAATACACATTATTATGAATTTTACACTCTGTAGTTAACAGATGAATGGAGGTAGAAGATGTCTTTCAGTCATCAATGCACACATTCAGCGACACACAGGAGCTCTTTCAAGCTGGGCACCGTTTTGTTCTCAACACCTGTCCCATCAACCAGGAATCAGAATCAAAAATACTTTAATAATCCAAGAGCCAAATTATTTTCGTTACATGACTCCATCTGTAATAGAGTGATTAAGGACCAGTTCGATATAACACAATTTCATACAATATATATAATTAGGGGGTCCCCGCTCCATCTCGCCATCATCCTTGGCCTAGAAAACGTTGAAGACCACTGCTCTAAACTCTCTTTAAGTGTGAGTGTGTGATCGAATGGTTGTTTGTCCTGTTTGTCTCTGTGTTGGCTTTTCCCCCTGAAGACAGCTGGCGATAGACACCAGCACCCCTTGTGACCCCCGCTTGGGATAAGCGTGAAAGAAAATGGATGGATATTCTACTGCTACCTATAGTAAATGCCTAATATCTAAACGATAAAATGAGTGATGCAGTATATCATTTAGAAGAGCAACATTAATGCATAAAGTTTGCAAACAGAAGTCCACCAGCCAGACCAATCCGACAGCATCTTTTTCACATCTTCATCGTAACTTTTTTGTAATTAATATATTTTAATGGATTAATAAATTGGATAAGGCTTCTACAACCACTGTCATGTCATAAAAAATAAAGAAAATGAGGCTAAAATTAATCTACATTTACCTGATTTACATTTGAAGATCCAGAAGTAAACCTGAATTCTAATGCTCTCTATACTTTTGTTATGGCATCTAGTTTTTTTTCTACTATAACATGCTTCAGCATTGTTGGGTCTTGTGCTGTTTTTTAAACTTCCATTATAAACAAAACAATTATTTATACCCTTATCTCACAGTTAATATCATTTCATTCACAAAATTAATTGTGTTAAACTGCAACTTCTATGTTTTAGTCAAACACATACAAGGACCATTTTCTGAATAGGAAGGAAATAATGCATACATTTTCAGAATTTTTACCCTCTGTTAGTCTCCTTAATCATTTCTTCAGTCTGGTAACTCTTATGCCCCTGGCCATTTCTTTGAGTAAACATTTTCCTTATTGTCATTTTGTAAACACAGTGTATACAAAACGAAATTTTGTTTTGTACAGCTTTCATGACATTTCCATTTCTTAAAGTGCAGCAGTGATCAAATGAAAACAGTGTGGGAGAAAAATCATTGTGGAAAAAAAATGCATTGATATGGAAGTACATATCATTAAATATATATGGTGTATTTATGCAGTGTTTTGGTTTGGTGTTGTCAGTGTGAGGCAGAGTCTGTGACATGTTTTAGAGTATTCCCAACAGTTCAGCTATCAGATAGCAGTGGAGAAGCAGCTGTTTTGGAATCTGCTGGACCTGCATCGAATGCTGCGAAGCCTCTTCCCAAAGGGCAGCAGGGAGAACAATCCATGGTGGGGGTGTAAGGGGTCATTGATAATGTTACACACAGCACAGGGATGAAATGTCTTTTATGGAGGGAGGAGCCCCAATGATCTTCTCTGCTGTTCTCACCACTATTCTCACCTTTTTCCAGTCTGGGGTGCTGTAGCCCCCACACCGCACAGTGGGACAGCTGGTCAGAACGCTCTTTGGTGCTTCTGTGACCAGTGAGGTGGTGTTTACAGTCCAGGTGAGGTTGTCTGTGAAGTGAATTCCCAGGAATTTGGTAGTGTTGATCACCTCTACAGCTGAGCTGTTGATGACCAGTGGAGCATGGTTAGGCCGCTTCTTCCTTAAGTTGACGATGATCTCCTCCTTCTTCTCCACATTCACGATCAGGCTGATATCTCTGCACCAGACCAACAGCTATTCCTCCTCCCCTCTGTAGTACTGGTCATTGTCATCTCATCTCTGATGAGGCCCACCACCTTAGAGTCGTCTGCAAATTTCATGTTGTGATTGGTGGTGAACTTGGTTATGCAGACATGTGTCATCAGGAAAAACAGCAGGGGGCTCGACGAAGAGCAGAGGAGATGGGGTCTTCAGTGGAGCAGTTTTGTCGGTAGGTGAACTGGGACGGGTCGAATGTTGGGGGGAGACTGGAGATGAGTTGTTCTTTAACCAGTTTTTGGAAGCACTTCTTCATAATAGGAGTCAGTGCGACAGGCCTGTAGTCATTGAGCGAGGTGACCTGAGGCTTCTCTGGGACTGGAATGATGGTGGTAGACTTAAAGCATGATGGCACTATGGATTGGTCCAACAAGGTGTTAAAAATGTCTGTGAGTACACTAACTAACCTGTACACTCCTTGTACACCCGCCAAGGTACGTTATCGGGGCCTGGGGCCTTTCTTGACTCTCCTCCAAGTTTTCCTCACTTCACCTATGTCAAGGTTGAGTGCCTCCTCCCCTGGTGTGGAACAGCTTTCAGTGCTGGCGTGCTGTACACGAGGATGTTCTATTTTAAACCTGACAATACCAATTTGAGATTCTTTCTTATAGCCCCTAATTCACCTGACAGTCCTTCCAGTAAGAAAAACCACCTGAGATGTTAAAGGATCTGCCTCATCTCACAGAGCATCACCCACCAAGCCCTGCATGCTTTTTAGAACATTGGGGCAGAGAGGGATTGCATTAGGAGCTAAGGGATTATATTCCACATACATACTAGTAACCTTCAGTAAATTAGGCAGTCATGGATCAATGTTTCCCCACAGGGAATGATATGTATTTACATGTTGGCCTAGGGACTATACTGCCGGCAACTCGTGGTGCTGTTCCTCTGCCAGTCATGTCTATACCATGGTCACAGAACTATTTCTTGTAACTAGAGATGCTGTTCAATGGAAGGTACTTACCCGTTCTTTGACTTATCTGGATTGCTGTCATACCATTTTCTGTTTGCCTAATTTAAAAAAAAAAATTGATAAAGGCAAGCAAAAACAAAGGCAACTAGAGCCCAAAAATAACCTTAAAAAGGAGATGCAAAACAATACAACAAAAAATATTGTATCATGTGGTGATACAATATTTCTTCTACTCTCGACTCGGTACCCACCTGAAATTAGCAATGACACGCTCACATTGGCACCTCTGCTGTAAGAGGATGCTGCTTGCATCAAAATGATCATTGTGTCTACGATGGATAGCCGGTCCTAAATCTTTGGGGTGAGCAGTATCAGAGCTGATTTTGGAGTTGCTTTCAGCTGCTCAGATCTATGGTAACCACTACACCACACAAATTGATGGCCTTTGCAGCCTCAGCCAGTGGACAGGACTAGCAATATATGAAATTGACTGCTGTAAGCTGTAGGTTATAAAGAAAATCGATCACTTGCATTTTCTTTGTAGGCATAAGTAGCAAAAAACATTCAAGCTGAGTCATTTAAGTACCGTATGTCTGCTGACTTCCTGATATCAAATCTTTTGGTTTTATCAGATTGTAGAAATTTTACAAAAATGTATCTATTAAGGAAAGTTGCCTCTTGAGCAATTACAACCATGTGTTGGGACTTAATTGAAAAGCTTACTTGTTTTGAAGTTTTCTTAAAATTTGGTAAGGATTGGTTTGCCACTAGAACCATCTGCAGCTACATCCCCACCCAATATGAAAACTAAATTTTTGTCCCTTTAATGAAGCTTAAAGCTTTAAGACACAATATTTTAATTTTTTTAAGTTAGACTGTGACTGTTGACCAGTGGCTGTCAGTAGACTGACAGGAAAGGGGGAGAGAAATGCAGCAAAGTTACCACAGTTCAAATTTGAACACGGGATTTTTTATCATTTAAACAAAGTATAATATAAGTGGCCAGGTTTTAAAAATAGGATTACAATTGTTCAGTGATGGGAGTAACAGCGTTTGAAAGTAACGGCATTACTAACGCTGTTACCTTTTTTGGTAACAAGTAATCTAATTACTTTGACTGTAACTATAATGCAGTTACCATAACCGACACCCCGTTACTGCACGTTACTCAGGTCGCACAATTAATCTTTTTTTCATGATGGGACTCGTGCATGCCTTGTCATGAGAGAGGGGAGGATGAGATTGGTGATGTATGGGGAGATTACGTCTGTCAATTGGGTAGGTGGGTGTTTCCGCTGGTGGGTATTAACGTACAGCACACACAGAGAGATGGGGAGTGAGGAGGACTCCAGCAGCAAAACAGCGTTTTCCAGATGGAAATACCGGTGTTACGTCGAGCTGCGTTTCCCAACCGCACAAGCGACAGGAAACGTGCGTGCTCGCTGAAGGTGCGTAACAGCCGCTCTGTGCTCGCGCCACAGGGGAACTACAGAGAGCGTGAACGATCAAATGTTAGCTTGGATGGATGGATGGATGGATGGATGGATGGATGGATGGATGGATGGATGGATGGATGGATGGATGGATGGATGGATGGATGGATGGATGGGTAAATGATAGATAGATGGATGGATGTTGCAGTGTCTATAACAACCCAAACACACAGGATTTCAAAATTAGAACTTCACACTCATGAGTAGAGATGATGCAGCCTGGGGAGTAGCGGCCTAGTGGTTAGGCAATAGGGCTTTGGATCCTGAGGTTTGAGTTCGATCACACAGACTGTGAGTTCGCTCACACAGACTGCCACTCTGGGTCCCTGAGCCAGCCACTGCTCCCCAAGGGGATGGGTTAAATGCAGAGAATTAATTTTGTTGCTCTGTACTTGGGACAGTAACCTGACTCCGCCAGATGGATTTGCTCCGCATATCCATCTGAAAAGCTTCCGTTGAAGTAATTTTGGGAAGGGGCGAAATACTGGTTAGCTGATTGGCCTATAATGGTGATAGACGGGCCAAATAAACCAATCAGATCAACGAAGCATATGACGTACTAACAGAGCGACGACGAAAACACAGCCACAAGCCAGGCTACTCTTGCCGAAACCAGTCGGGAGAAGAGCAAAACATCTTTTCCTCTGAGAAAAGCCTCCAGAGCAGTGTTTTGCTCTTCTTTCAGTGAAGAAATATTCTGTAATTCCGATTAAATTTGCTCGATAGCCATGCTAACGCTAGTTTGATCGGCTGAAGCCGCCGTGTTCTTTACACTGAACTGTCACGCTTCTCGTTGCGTCACACCTCAACCCGCCTCAAAGCCAAAGCTTATTGGACGTTCGTTTGGTGAACAGCTCCAAATTTTCTTTAATGGAGAGTCTCCAGACTGATCTGCAAGTGAAACCTTGAAAGCTTGCAAGATCAGGATGGTCTTATGAGGCTATTGTGACAGTGGAACAACAATAAAATTGAATTCTATTCTGATGATATTTACACTGCATCAGATAGGAATAGTACCTAAATGCAGGTACCACACTTTGCAATAAGACCTGAAAACTGTGGAGTTCTCCTAGATGAGAAACTATGTATCTTTTGGGGAGTTCTCTTTTACACAAAAAAAAAAAAAAAAAAACAAACAAACAAAAAAAAAAACATACAGTTTGAAATAAAATGGAAATATATGGTTGTGGGAATAAACAAAACAAACAATTTACTTTGTTATATATTTTCGAGAGGAAATTTACTATAAAAGCTTCCGGGCTTAATCTTTGTCATCAGCACCTCAACCTCCTTTTTGATGTTGTTCATACCTTTGCCATAAACTCTCATCAGGCTGTTAAAAACTTTGGCATTAACCCATCCAGCCCCAGGGAAGACATGTCAAGGGGGTCTTTTTCACATCTCCCTATTAATTTTGGGTGTCATGGACGGAAAAAAAGACCCCCGCTGTACTGAGTAAAATGCTTGCTTCCCATCTTTACAAATAGAGTTTTTTATAAATCAAGACTTCATGCTGATGTCACCTTTATTACCACCTGGCTTGTTTAAGCTTGTGCTTTTGAGCATTGATAGCTTTCCCTAATGTTATAGAGTTCACCATGCGCTCTAACATTACTGTAGGCTATGATTTCCTGGCATGGACGCCACTTGTCAAGACTGCACATCCAGCAGAGAATGTATCTCAGTTTCCCAATCAGACAGGTCATCTCAAAGGGCACCTCTTCATATCACCTCTCAGAGTTAAGTGGTTTCTCTTGTGTTTATAGTGGATAGTAGTGTTTTCATCCCTGCAGTGACCAGTCATCAGCACAGGCCAAGATCTCATCAGGAAAAACCTTGCAGGAGATATTTGTAGAAGATAAGGATTACCTGTTCTATGCCAAGATATTACACCCTGAACCTTTTCAGGAATGTAAGCACCGCTTTTGGAAACTTCTGTTCCTCTAAAGATTATAGGATTGGTGGGGGAGGGGCGGGGGGTCTATAGAGAACATATCCACTGCCCCATTTTTGCACACTTTGAGTACTGATGTGGATTTTGTATTGTATATATTTTTTCTGTTGGAGTAAAAAAAACATGAATGATTCTGAATTGTTGTTTTGGACTCATAATGGCTGATTTATAAAATGTACAACAACCGCCCATTAATGGATTCAAACGTTTTACTTGCCAAAAAAACAAAGTCTGAAGAATGAATTTGAACACACGTAAAGTTTTCTTTTTATTCTAGGAAACACTTTGAATACCAACAACCATACTGTTTTCCATTTGCTGGCAAAATATCCCTGACCCAATGATGCATGGACTCAAGGTGTGATGGTAGGGCCTTCGTGGTTCAGACTCCTTCCTTAGCTCATTGCCCAGATGTTGGTTAGGAAGGAGACCTTTGGGATTTGGAGCCCAAAGTAACTGATTAAACTAATCATATAAACCTTTTCTGAACATTTGGAGTTGTGATTTGTGTATCCTGCAGAAAGGTGGGATATCGTACATCATCCACTGTACAATAACACAATTATATATGTTCAACTATGAGGAGAAGATCAATGATTTGCAGCAGAAAACATTTTCCCACACTGTATCCTTTTCTGTTTCCTAGGTAACAAGGTACCTGCTATAGACCATCAATGTAATATTAAAGGAGACATGATTTATTAGAGCAGGTTACCTCCTTTGTCTTCTCTGTAGTCCAGCTCTGATGCTTATATCTCTAGTTTAGAGACCCTTAGCAGTGAGTGGGGGTCTCGTTAGTCTGACCCATAAGTAGCTATACAGCTTGATACAAACAAACAAAAGGATGTTTATTTTGACAAGAAATACCACTGACACTTAGTGGTTCAACATTTGAGCTACAGTAATTCATCTGTTTAACTGGAACCCACAGGGAAGCCTTCCCTCCCCTTTTCCATTACTGAGCCTTCTATATGTGGATAATCCTGTTCTTTGACCACTTTTTGTAGTGCTGCACATGTGGCGATGCACTGGAGTTGTCTTTAAGAGGCTGAAGTTTAATTTAGACTTGCACTTATCTATTCATTTTATTTACACTCTGAAATGTATGCATAGAAAATCAAGAATATATTTTCCTTACTACAGTAGCTAACTGTTACAAAATTTGCCCTGCCCAGAGCAAAAAAATAGTGATTTGTACAGACCCAAGTCTCTTCTGCCAGCTGCTACAATGATAGCCATCTGGCATTACTCAGATTTCTTGCTTTACTTAAGTTTTTTAATTCGAAATCATGGCATGGCCCTAAAATTTGTGAAAAAAAATAAACAAACTTCTTTTCTTTTTATCTCCATTCATTATTCAACACAGATTAGATACCCCCTTTTACATCTCTTGATGTAAAAGCTTTTAATAGTCTCCACTTAATACTTGAATGAAAAATACTGCGCTGTGCAATTTATCATTGTGTTGGGCAGTTTTATAGAAGTAAGGATGCTTAACTGATTTAAAGCCATCCAAGAACATTTATAGTTTAAATTTATGGTTTGAAGTCAGTGGAAGGAAAAAAGGTCAATAAGAAGTCTACTAAATGGTTGTTGGATATAAACAACATATACAGACAGGTCCAACACAGGTCTTTTTTCCTAAATAAAATAATATATCTCATAGTTTAGAATATATATTCAAGTCAAAGGGAAAATCTTTTTAGTAAATCTTTATACTACAACCAGTAGTAGTGGACACCTCTAAATGTAGGCAGTGGTGTGTTTATTTCCTCATAAAACTTCTTTGGGAGACAATTCGTAAAACTATCTCTGTTTTCTCTGTCGGCTTTATTTGAACATGAATTGCTGTTTTTGGCAAGGAAGCATCTCGCTGTATCCCGACTGTTTAACATCTCAGGCTTTCCAAACTTCAGCTCTCTCAAAATTTGGATTTTTTTAAAGATCAGGTCAAATGTTTACCTTGTACTGTTGGAAAGCAATCTGAACAAATTTTGTCTGAGCCATAGCAAATTTGTGTTTGTCTAGATCCGAGTGGTTGGGTGATTCTCTAACCAGTAATGGTTTCTAAAAATAAACATCAAATTGAAATACTCTGGCCTCCTATAAGCAAACAATTACATGTTTTTTATGTTACTAAAAGTTGGCAAAGCAGCATAAATAAGTTGTGTTAAAATTTGTCATATAAAAAACCAGTTCAGCATGTCTTGCGCCTTCTGTTTTTATGCCCTGACACTTGCCAATGTGTAACATGTTCCAGTTTGGCTAGTATAATATTTCAGTTCAGGTTAACTGAACCTAAAGAGGCAGGTGAGATGACACAGAAAGGGAGCTGTTGCAGTCTCTTTCTGGATGTAAAGGATTATTAAAAAAAAAACAAAGAATAGAAAATCTAGATTTAACTTTATTAGCACAAATCCACAGTTCATTTGGATTTCAAAGCTTTTTTTTTTTAACAGTGTCCTGTCTGGCAATGTGGCAATAAGAATAATTGTCTTGATGCCAAAAAGAGCCCAACAGATTTTACTTTCACAAGTGTAGCGGTATGGCAATTGCCATATTGCTCCACTTGTTTCATGCATATAAATGGCTTTATTATACTTATGCAGGAAGTTTTACAGTTTATATGGACACTGCAATGTAAATAGAGCAGAAAAACAGAAGAAGAAAAGGAAACAAAGAAGAAAAAAAGAGAAAAGATGAAAGAGGGATAGAAAGGAGATAATGACAAAACATTTTCAGTCTGCTTCATCACCTGTAACGAGATGATAAAAGAACAGCACAACCGAAAGACATGGTACGAGACATACAATAAAGCAACACCTTGAAACTATTGCTAAAGTAATAGTCTGACATGTACTCTGTGTTACCTGAAGATATGAATGTGGGCTTTCTGTATGGAAGTGAATCTCTGAGTACCTGGAGCCAAGCACCTGTAATTGTTTGTGAGGGTGCACTTGTGCATGTAAAGTTTATCCATAGAAAAAATGCTCAATAGTGGTTGTGGAGAGCTGGAGAGGCACACCCCCCAGAGCACTGAGTCCAGCGCTGGGAGACCCAAAGCCCCAGGCGCCCAAAGGGACCCCAAGAGCGAAGGCACCAAGGAGGGGCCAGCCCCGGAAATCAGACCCCCACCAAGGGAGGAGGAGAGACAGCCCCCAAGAAGCCCCCCAGCCACCGCCATGCCGGCGCCCCGGGGAGCCGCGGAGACGAGTCCGCGGGCACCCTGAAGTAGGGCCGGTCACCGAACACCGCCCCCCCACGGCACCAAGCCCCGGCGACCGGCCGCAACACCCAACGCACACAGCTGGGGCCCACGCGCATCCGCCGCGAACCGGCCGCGAGCGCCGCGGAACCCCCCCAAAACGCCCCCCAGGCCAAAAGCGCGGCCCCACTCCACCAAGACAGATGCCAACAGCGCGCAACGCAACACACCGTGCAAAAAGCCGCCCGGCGCCCGACCGCAAGAAGAGCAGACCGCAGCCGGTGCAACCCCCCCCCTGCCCAGCAGCCCGCGGGCAGCACAAAGCCAGAGCGGAGCGAACCATGCCACTCCCCCACCGGACGAAGCCAGAGCAGCACAGCCGCGTCCGTGTAAGTTTTAAAGATTTGTTATCATTTATTTTAAGATAGACGACAAAATATTTGTCTCCAAGTAGAACACCAAACATTCCCATTTAAAATTCTAATACTGGACACAATCATACATACACACCCTAATAAAACCTCAATAATATACAGGTTGAGTTTTATCTGGGACTTCACAGACGGATCATCTAAAAACACCATGATAGAGACTTACCCTTGATATAGTCAATGCGTTTTTTTTATGAATTTGCATTTTTTTTTTTGCAGCATTCAGCAGACGCTTTTTATCCAAAGTGACTTTCAAAGTAAACACAATGTTACAGTTGTCATGTATATGACAATATGATTTCATCAGGATGTCACAACCTGAAGTACTGGCTGTATTTTACTTATGCATTTTTTATCTTCTGTTTTTAAAGTTTTTATTATTAAACTAAGAGGGTAAAACTGGATGTCTGAATATCTTTTATCACAATGATGATTTCAACAAACTCTTGTTCTGTTTTTTTGACTTAAGTCTTTTTTATTTGCTCATTTCTAACTTTGCAACATTAGAGGAAATACTCTTTCATATCTTGAACTTATCCATTTTACTAAATCTAATCAGAGGAACCCCATCAGACACACAGCTGCAAGATCAACCTCTTAACAGCTGGATTTACCTCCACTTACCCCTCACAAGTACCTGGAGAGGACTCACGCATGCTCAGGAAGAACATGCAAACTCCATGCAGAAAGACCCTGGGCCGGGAATCAAACCAGCAACCTTCTGGCTGCAAGGCGGCAGTGCTACCCATTGCTCCACTGTGCAGCCCCATAGAGCACCTATTTAAAGAAATAACATATCAGTTACTGCAACATTTAACTTTTCTTTGGGATTAATAAAGTATTTTTAAATTTAATTAAATTGAACACGTCATTGAACCAAGGCCTCCTTTCCGGACACTGATAGTGGAAATTTTCACCTCACTTTCAAGTATGCTAGACATCCCTAAATATTTTAAGGTTTACACAATATCATTTTGTGAGTGTAGGTATTTCCACAAATTTTTGAAATTTTTGTTTGGTTAAAAAAGGAACTCTCATCTAAAACTTTGCCCTGTTTTTTATATTCTCAACCCTTTAAAGATTATGCTCTATGTGTGTAGCTGACATATAAGTGATCAGAAGTATACAGGAAATAAACTGTTCATTCCAGCAGCTTTCATTACATGTTCGATTTATAGCAGCCGATCTGTGTTTTAAATGGTTTCTGCTGATGCGCCTGTGATAATTTTTTGTTTGGATTTTCATCCTTCAGGTTGGGGTTTATTTATTTTTCAAACCTGGAACTGGGAAATTCCAACTTCAGAGTACAGAACGCAGCGTGATTCTCACAAATGTTAGAAAAATAGACAGGCCTGAGGGTCATAGTGAACAGTAAATCTCTTTTTAGTATGATCTGGAGCTAGTTGTAACTTACCTATTCATGACAGGACAAGCTCAGACAGAACAGGAAAATGTGCTTCTCTCCAAAGATTTAGATGTCAAACTTTGATATATATAAACAAAAATGATAAAATCAAAAAGCTGAGCTCAGAGAGAAGTTTGGAGAGATGTTTTAACAATGCTTAATTGCTGACTAGAGTATTTATCTCTCTTGCTGCAACATACTGTATCTTGCTTCCTCTAAAACAGGAGCCTGCACTTTTAAAACGGTTCAGCCTTAGTAGAGTTGCATGACATTGAAATTTGTTTAAAGTCATCCTATCTGTATACAAATTAAATCTATCCAATAAGCGTTAGTTTCCTTATGGCTGCCAGAATTTGAGATTTACTTAAAAGTGAGATCAGTAAATCTAGTCTTAATTGGTATTTATGGAATTCTTTGCAGATGCCCTTACCTTCTACAGTGGTATAGATTTATTTTACATGGTTTTCTTCTTTTATTCAATGGGCTTTATTGGATTTCTCTAGTTATGCAGTGAAAGGGAGCTGAAGTCAGAAAGTTAAAAAGGTTTAAAAACAAACCACTGGACTAGCTTTTCAATTCAAAATGTCTAGATTAGAGTTGATTTCCAAGCTTTATAGAGTAGCCTAACAATGCCTTGTTTGAGCTTAGAAAACATGCAAATTGAACTGGAAGAACAGGTCCACCCCTTAGTAATGGGGAGTCGTTGAGGTCTTTGTTAGCCTACGATACCCGATACTGGCCTATGCCTCTGAAAAGGGAGTCGTTATGGTCATTATTGGCCTGCCTGACCAGGCGAGAGATGTTTTGGTCCCCTGCATGGCAAGGAGGATTGAGATGATAGTGGGAATAAATCTGTCCTTTGTCAATAATAGACAAAGAAAAGAATAGAAAGAAATTTCAAATTATATATCTATATACTCCTTAAAGTTTACATAAACTGCAACCACAATGCTTGATAACCTGTTTCTAAAGTTACATCTGCGTAGTTAATAGCTTTATTGCTCCCTCTTTCTCCATAACGGTCTAAAGGACCCGTCATTTGTAAAACCTAACTGCTAAGTTCATCTGATGCGGCAGAGGCATTTCATGCTTATCAAGCTCTGTCATTTAGCGGTCTAATTTTAGAAAGCATCAGTAAACATTGAGGATGTGTAAACAGCCTCATATTGCTTACATACACACACATAGCAAGCAGACCAGAACAGGTTTCAGCAGTAAATAGAAGACTGTAGATGCACCATGCGTGTGTGTAACTGGCACGGTGTTAGGTACTGATTGCTCCTTGGCATGGGTCTTAGTAGATAACACTCGTTTTTGAACCATGTTTTATATTAAGTGGCCATGAAATATAAGTCGAGTGAACTACTGCTGCACTCTTGAATAGATCTTTTTGCAGTCTGACTATTTGCAATATAATGCTGGGGATGCTCATCAGGTCAAATGCTGACATATTTATCTCTGCATGTTCTGCTAAATTATACTTATGCTTTTTTAAGTGTTCATGGTTGGCTGATTTATGTTTTTTTATTACTTGAAAAACTGTAGGTTAGTTAAATGCTTAAATGAGAATATTGGTAGCATGGAATCTCATCAGTATCCAACATGCAGTTTTCCACTTGATTAGCTGTCACTTCAAGTTCACTGTGTTTATTTTATCCCTCAACTGGTAACGAACAGATTATGATTCATTGAGTGTTTAAATGTTTCAACTGCTGTAATTTGAATTCAGTTGAACTTTCCTTACAGCTACTTTAAACAAGGTCCTCTTGTAAGAAGACTCTATAATGTAAAGAGATTGGCAGATTTTTACAATAGTGTGCATTACAGAGTTATCCTAACTTTTCAAATAGAATGTCCTAAGACATTTAAGTTATTAAAAAAATAATAATTCATGCCACTTAGAGCAACAGCACAAAATAAATCATCTCAAAATCCGATGTCACAATGCTGAGGAGGTTAGGTTTGATTGCCCATTGCGTATGTATGTTCGCCACTCTTGGTTTTGTTTTATTTGGTCCATTTCTTTGTGCTCTTCATTGTTAGGTGTATCTTTCTACAGTATGTTATTTCCTGCTGGTGGTGGGTTAGATTCTTTCTTATTTTTTATTTATATTTTTTAAGGTTCCTTTTTACATTCTTTTTCTGGTTAATTAGTCTTCCTCCTTCAGCTGCCCTGCCATTCTCTCTTTCTCAGCTGCTACTCATTTCCGCAGACTACCTCATCTGTTCCGTCTTTATTTCTCCACCCTGCCTCAGTATGTAGAATCACTTGTTCACATTGTGAAGTGCTGGACTAATCTGTTTGACTGCTTTTTCATCCCATCTCATTAAATTTTGTTTTACAGGTGCTGGTCATAAAATTAGAATATCATGAAAAAGTTGATTGATTTCAGTAATTCCATTTAAAAAGTGAAACTTGTATATTATATTCATACATTACATACAAACTCATATATTTCAGATGTTTATTTTGTTTAATTTTGATGATTACAAATGACAACAAATGAAAATCTCAAATTCATCATATCAGAAAATTAGAATATTGTGAAAAGGTTCAAAATTGATGGCCCCTGGTGCCACACTCTAATCAGCTAATTAACTCAAACCACCTGCAAAAGCCTTTAAATGGTCTTTCAGTCTAGTTCTATAGGCTACACAATCATGGGGAAGACTGCTGACTTGACAGTTGTCCAAAAGACGACCATCGACACCTTGCACAAGGAGGGCAAGACACAAAAGGTCATCGCTAAAGAGGCTGGCTGTTCACAGAGCTCAGTGTCCAAGCACATTAGTAGAGAGGCGAAGGGAAGGAAAAGATGTGGTCGAAAAAAGTGTACAAGCAAGAGAGATAACCGCACCCTGGAGAGGATTGTGAAACAAAACCCATTCAAAAATGTGGGGGAGATTCACAAAGAGTGGACTGCAGCTGGAGTGAGTGCTTCAAGAACCACCACACACAGACGTATGAAAGACATGGGTTTCTGCTGTCGCATTCCTTGTGTCAAGCCACTCTTGAACCACAGACAGCGTCAGAAGCGTCTTGCCTGGGCTAAAGAGAAACAGGACTGGACTGCTGGTGAGTGGTCCAAAGTCATGTTCTCTGATGAAAGTAAATTTTGCATTTCCTTTGGAAATCAAGGTCCCAGAGTCTGGAGGAAAAGAAGAGAGGCACTTCATCCACGTTGCTTGAAGTCCAGTGTAAAGTTTCCACAGTCAGTGATGGTTTGGGGTGCCATGTCATCTGCTGGTGTTGGTCCATTGTGTTTTCTGAGGTCCAGGGTCAACGCAGCCACATACCAGGAAGTTTTAGAGCACTTCATGCTTCCTGCAGCTGACCAACTTTTTGGAGATGCAGATTTCATTTTCCAACAGGACTTGGCACCTGCACACAGTGCCAAAGCTACCAGTACCTGGTTGAAGGACCATGGTATCCCTGTTCTTAATTGGCCAGCAAACTCTCCTGACCTTAACCCCATAGAAAATCTATGGGGTATTGTGAAGAAGAAGATGCAATACACCAGACCCAACAATTCAGAAGAGCTAAAAGCCACTATTAGAGCAACCTGGGCTATCATAACACCTGAGCAGTGCCACAGACTGATCGACTCCATGCCACGCGCATTGCTGCAGTAATACAGGCCAAAGGAGGCCCAACTAAATACTGAGTGCTGTACATGCTCATACTTTTCATGTTCATACTTTTCAGTTGGCCAACATTTCTATAAATCCTTTGTTTTTATTGGTCTTCAGTAATATTCTAATTTTCTGATATGATGAATTTGAGATTTTCATTTGTTGTCATTTGTAATCATCAAAATTAAACAAAATAAACATCTGAAATATATGAGTTTGTATGTAATGTATGAATATAATATACAAGTTTCACTTTTTAAATGGAATTACTGAAATCAATCTACTTTTTCATGATATTCTAATTTTATGACCAGCACCTGTATTATTATCATTTTTCCCCCAGATTTTATTGTCTTTACACTGTCACAAGTACAAAACAATGAAATTAACTCTCTGAATTTAACCCATCCCCTTGGGAAGCAGTGGGCTGCCATTGTGCGGCAACTGGGGAGCAGTGTGGGGATTAAGGGTCTTTCCTCAGGGATCCAGAGTGGCAGTCTGTGGAAGTGGGGCTCGAACGCACAACCTCAGGATTCCAAACTCTATGCCCTAACCACTAGGCCGCCACCTCCGCCTATTAATATAATGAACCTCAGTTCCTCTAAGCATTTAGGTTCCACATTAAACAGAGCCATGATAGTCAATAGGTGAAGAAAGGGACACTCTTAAATGTAAATAGACATAAACCATTTAACATAAATAACAGAAACCTTTCAAAGTAAATGCGAAATACACCATTTAGGATACATTTTTTGGGCCAAAAGAAAAACGAACAAAACAAAACATACCGGTCTCTGTAATCATTCACATTCTCATGATAGTTGGATTATGTTATATGGTGAGATATGATAAATGACATTTTCATAGAGGCAAACATAGCCTGTAACCCAATAACACACACTATTTTGAGAATGTATGGCTTTTCCAAGAGCACAAAAAGGCTTTCACTTCTGGCTGGATATGTTCTGCCATAGTATGCTCACATTGTGTTCTCCCTTAGAGGGTATCTATTTCTACAGCCCAGTTGGACTGAAAATGTACATAAGCTATGAAGAACTAGAGGTACTTGTCCACTGTCTGTTCATGCAGAGTTTGAGTATACTTGTCAGATCATAGGAGGAAACTGGAAAAGGGCAATTCGATAAGCAAAGTCTGACAATACCTAACATATACAGATTTCAGAACTATTTTGTGTTTTATCCCCAATCAAAATAGCTTCCAAAGTTCTTTAACTGATTATCTTCCATTTTTGACCAGTAGACAAAAAAACAAATGTTCTCAGACCATTTTCTTACATATCTTCAAGTGCTATCTTCCTACAAAAGCATGATAGGCATTTAGTTTTATTATACTGTGATTCTTCCTGCAGGATGTATCTTTTGTATAAAGTTATAGATTCAATAAACTTGGGTATATTATAACACTGCCACTTTGTTACAGCTTGAGAGTTGCTGTCCTTGTACACACAGTCTTACTTGGGATGAGTCATTTAGTTACTGGAAAAATGCATTTTACTTATTCATCCTTTCTATCTTCCAGTAAATGGGAAGCAGTTATTCTCAGTTATTCCTCCCTTTGTGGTTTTGTTATTGGAAAAAATGATTTTTTTTTTTTTGCTGAAGTCTTGGTTATGTCTATTTAGCATTTATTATGTGATGTATTGCACAATACATTCATCTTTACTTGTGACCATTTAAAAAATGCAACCTGTTACACTTTCAAAATGCAAAAAAAAGTTACAAAGAATCCTGTTTAGATTCTTCTTCTAGTAGTGACTGGGAGCATACCTGTAATTGTATTTTTCCAGACAGCTATATATATAAGTAGCAGCCATTCAAAATGACCCTTCCCAGACAAATGGCAGCCCACTTCCCTCCCACTCCCAGCAGATTTCCCTCCAACTTCCAGCCACTGGAGTGACCCCCTCCATCTCCTGGGTGTGCATATTTTTTTACTCTGACTCCACCCATTCACTGAATTACAGGGTCTGGCCAGGAGATTTTAATCTCCTGTATCTTAATCTCTTTAGATGCTAATGTCCATAAATCATGACATAATATTTAAGTACAAATATTAATGTTTTAAAAAGAATTAAAGAGGACCAGCTAAGGGCCCATCAAAGAAAGTGGGGAAATTTTGAATGGCTACTACTGTATTTGACCATTAATGCAATCAGAGAAAGTATAGTTTCTAGAGTTTTTGTCTCCGCCCAAGTGGAATTTTACCGGTCAAACTTTGAACTTGTTAGGTATATTTTCAAAATGCATTGCCGATCCAAAGGGGAACAATCATGTGCATTGTTCTTGATCATCATTTTCACTATGTGCCTAGTGTTGCATGGAACACTTTGATGTCCTTTTTGTCTAATTTCTTGCCTGTTAAATGACCCTTTTTGATTAAAAATGTATTTTTTTTCTTGTTTAATTACCTCGAAACACTTTTAAATATTGTTTCCCAAAGATGAGAACGCATATTTATTTGCTCTTATCTTGTACTTGTCCACCAGCATAAAAAGGGCAAATATTGTGTTATGGGTATATGTTGAGCAATGAGCTAAGCTCTATGAGTATTTCATGTTTTGTCATTAGATGGTTATGGGTATTTTCTACATTTAAGTTTAAGTCTTCTTAATTTTTAATAACAACAATCAACAAAATAAAATAAAAGAATAGTCAGTAAGTAATAGTCAGGGAAATAGTCTGGCAGAATGGAATGGTTGGATTTGCCTTCTCTGTCCTTCCATTTCCTTTTCTTTCTTTTTTTAGACTTCTCTTCAGCTTTCTTTTATTCAGAGCCTTCCGGCCAATAGATAAAATGAGTTACCAGTGAAAAAAGCAGACCTGTCATTCCCATCAGCATTTGTCCATTTATATCTCTCATTTTGTGCCCTGACAAGCAAAGTTTGTTCGACTTGTCTGGCTGCGCACCTGTCAACAGGCTGCAGTATGACGGAGATCGTTGCTCTGGCTTGTTTTTTTGGCATAAATTAGAGCTCCTGATAGAGTAGCCTGGCACTGATATCTAGGCTTATAAAGCATGTTTGTAAACTCCAAGATTATCAATAATATGTAAATCGTGCTCTGGTGTAACTTGTTTTTAAGTGACTCACAAAAGTATTGGCACCCCTCAAACTCAACTATCATACTCTGCACTTTTTGGTTCTGTTTTCAGTTTGAGTTTTCAGATATAGACTTTAATTTGTGTCTTTCTGTGTTTTCTAGTTTATTAGTTTCTTTTCTCTTTTAAGTAATTCTAGTTGTTTTTGGTTATATTTTTGAGTTCTTATGTATTTCTTGTTTATTTTTTTGTGTCAGTCTCTTTCTCCTAGCCCCCTTCTTGATTCTTCTGTCCACACCTGCTTCCAATCTGCTGATTAGCCTGGTCTTTGTTCAGTCTCCCATTTATACGACTCCTGTTCAGTCACTATTTGATGGTTCCCCATCATGTCCTGGCTCCTCATGTTTGCTTTCCCTGATGTCTCCTAGATTTAGGTTTTCTGTATGTGCTATGTTTAAGTTTTTGCATAATTTGCCACTTTTTGATTTATTAAAACGGCAAGATACCATTTGACCCTCTGTCTCTGCATTTGGGTCCTCCAAAACCTCCATCCAACCCGACACTCGACCACGTATGTCAAATTTCAACCATAAACTTTCTATTTCAAATGGAATTCATCAGACAAACACAAAGTAGCTCAAATTGTGATTTTTGTGGGAATGACCCACAATACCTTTAACATTATTTACACCTGTAAATTACAAACATATTCCATTCATAAGTATTTACTCTCCATAAATGATTAATTTTGAAAATTACATTAGTTGCATTTAGGCCTGTGGTTCTTTTTGATACATGCATTTCTACTAGCTGAAATGTTTGCACATCCATCTTTCCCAGTAGCTCAAACTCTGTTAGATTGTATAAGAGTATCATTATAGAGCAATTATATTCTTACAGACGCTAAAGTGGATTCAGGTCTGAGCTTTGACTGGGCCATTGCAGCATAGCAATATGCTTTGAACTGTTATTTAAAGATCAGACTTTGTGCCTACAGTTCTCCCAGTTCTGTATTGTAGAGACTATCTGCAGTAATTACAATTTTCTCATAAAGCGATAAGTCTCAGACCAAGCTAAACTTTAAATCTTTTCATTCTAAGCCAAGTGGAGAAAGTGCTACAGAAATCAGGGCAGATGCTTTTGCCAGAACCCAACTCTGTCACAGAATGAAAAATGCATTGAATCATGAGCACATTAGACCTTTATATCTTGGGCACACTTCTACAAACAAAGGAGTGTCCACTTCCTCACACATGTCATCAGTGGAGCAATGTGTTACCGCAGTGGGTATTATCTGATTATGCAATAATCAAGTTTCTAATCTAGGTGCTTAGATTTTCTATTCCAGCCTTGTTACAGACATGTTGTCCCATCAATCAGGTCCAGTCCTTAAGAAGAGTGAATCTGTTACTGTGTCTATATATCGTGTGCTGCCCATTATTTTCCATATTTCCATTCTTTTCTCCAGCATTAGATCATTTGACCTAAGGCTCTTCATCAATGAAGAGGATTATCCTTTACACAGAGATATTTTCTGCGTCTGCTATTGTGACATTTAAGGAAGATGACATATAACATTAGAACTTATAGCTGATAGTATTGTAGTATGGGTAGGAAATCTATGAATAATCAAGAAGTATAAGTTTTAACAATACTTTGTCTGAATGATAAAGATTAGCCATAGCAGAATTTTATTCAGTTTTTAATGTTTATTATCATTGTCCTGGTAGAAGGACAACAATGACTTCATTCTCAAAAGGATTTCCCTACCTGAGTTGTGCAGCTCACCTTGAGCCTCTAGGCTGCTTCTCAGATCAAAACTCTTCTTGAGTTGGTTGTCTGTTAATGTGTGTGACTAGGTTTATCGTATTACAAGTAACAAAGGGTTGATATTTGATGTTTTTTTTTTTTTTTTTTTTTTTTAATGGCATCAACACATCCAAACTCCCATTCTCTAATTTAGCCCTGTGTTTTAAATACACACTGAAAATGTTAGATTTTCAGGAAAAGGTATTTGCTGGGTGCACACACTGCAACAAATTGCATCTATTTGGTGAATGTTTAATTTAGGAGGTAATGAAGCAGCTCTTGTTCACTGATTTAATGTTTACCACTACTCATTGTGTCCAAAAAAAAAGAATTTTTGCTGTGTGTTCACGGATAGAATGCTGCAAATGTTTCTGGGACAAATTTGACTGAACAGATACGTTCCATTTGAGATGAAGTGGATACTGATGACCAGGAGCTGCGTAAATGAGCAAAGTGGCCCATACAGGTTATTTTATTAGACAGCAGACTGTCAGGTAGCCAATGACCCGTGTGGATATTCAACAGGCATAATTGAGTGCTGTACTGTAAGCATTTTCAGGTTTTTGTTGTGTTTTTTTTTTTTTTTATCTTTTTTCTTTAGATTACTTTTAGGCTCTAATGACCTTTATTATTTTATTTAAAATTTTGAAGTAGGCAGATAGAAAATGGGAGTAGAAAGAGGGGGAAAACATACAGCAAAGGTCAACAGGCCAGGACAGTGCCTTGTGTTTTCTGTTTTTTTGGCCAGTTCTTAAAAACCCATCCCCCCAAAAAAACAAGTAATAACATTAAATACATAAACATAAAATAATTTAAATTTTATGTTGTAAACCATCACATGGATGGTGTATGGCGTTAAAGGAAAAATATGTATTTTTTTATTACTATCTTGTTTTTTATTTTTTTTATATAAAAGGTTTTCCGTTTATGTTTGACTCATTGTTATATAGATGCAGCAGAATAGTTCAGAGATTTGTTAAAGAACATTCAAGAACAAGGTTGAGGACAAAGTTCTGAATAAGTTCAAGAATGTAAAGTAGAAGTTCTTAGATTGTAAAACAACTCGGGAAGCTTTGCTCAATCTATTATCCTAAAGTTTAAAAAATATGACTCAAGCACAGATCTAACAGGACATGGCTGTACATCTATCTGACATTAGTTAGTTGAGCATTTAGGAGAGAGGCAGCTAAGAGGTCCGTGGTAAATCTGTAGAAGCTTCAAAGATCCACATCCCAGGCAAGAGAATCTGGATATAGAATTACTATATATTTACACATCACAAATATGACCTTAATCGAAGAGTGACAAAAAAAAATCATTGTAGAAAGAAAACTGTATGTCAAGGTTGGTTGTGGTTTGGAGGACCCAAATGCAGAGGCAGAGAGGCTGAGGTGAATACTTGTAGGTTTAATGAAAAAAAGGTTAACAAAGGCAGTCCAAAAATCCAACTAAAATGTAACAGACCAGATCCATGGAGACATCAAGAAAAAAACATGTAGAAGGAGCCAGGGAGAGACGAGGGGAGACGATTGCAGCGATGACAGGACCAGCAACAACGGAGGAACCAACAAAGAGTGAGAGCAGAGGGAGAGCATAAATAGCTGACAGAGACAAAGGAAGGGCTAACGAGCAGACAAGGAACAGGTGTGAGAGGAGACAATGAGGGGCTGACCGTTAGCCAATTGTGTTAGAGGCACGGAAGAAGGGCTCCTCAACTAAACGTGTGGACCTGGTTGGTCGTTTGGTGCATGGCGCGTGTTTTGAAGCTGCTCTGCTTGTGGAGAAATGTCCTGGGCCGTGAGTAGTGAGGAAACAGGAAGCGATTCTTGTGGGATGGAAGAGGGAAATAGTGACAATGAAGGTTGGAAGATAGCAGCATCAAAAAATGAGAAAAAGCGGAAAAAACAGAGATCAGTTAAAGGGGAATCTAGTTCAGAACAATCCAGTGATGATCAATCCATACATTCCACAGCACAACAAAATGAATTCAAAGTCATATTCAAAGTCGTTAATCAGGCAGACTCTTTTACAAACTGGAATCCGGTTCACTTAACAAAAACCATCAATAAACTTGTTGGAGAAGTCAGAGGTGCCAGAATTCTGTACAGTGGAGACCTGCTAATTAACTGCAGAGACAGCGCCCAGCAAGGCAAAGCAATACGTATTAACAAAATTGACGGGATAAGAGTTCAGTGCAGCCTAATGGAGAACAAAAAGATCAGCAGGGGAGTCATTGGAGGAGTTCCTCTGAAAATTTCTGAAAAAGAGATTCTGGAAAACATAAGCGGTGCAAAAGTAAAAGAAGTAAAACGGTTAAAAACAACAAGAAACGGAGAAAGATCTGACAGTTTATCTGTACTAATTAAATTCGAGGAAGAGCAATTACCAAGCAAAGTATTCATCGGTTACATCAGTTACAATGTCAAAATCTACAATCCACCACCATTGAGATGTTTCAAATGTCAAAAATTCGGACACATTGCAGCAGTTTGTAAAGGGAAACAGAGGTGTGGAAGGTGTGCAGGAGAACATGAATATGGTAAATGTGGAAAAGAAGCTAAAATAAAATGCTGTAATTGTGGTGGAGAACATACTGCTGCTTATCGCGGCTGTGAAGCAAGCAAAAGGTCTGAAGAAATAAAAAAAATGAAATTTGAGCTTGGAATAACTTATGCTGAAGCTGCAAAAAGGATCCCATCTCAGTCAGAAAAACCCAAACCTACAGTTCAACACACGGCAAATTTCAAACCTCTAGAGAAATCTCCAAAAATTGATGAAGACTCACTAATTGTTAAAAAGACAAATTTTGTTCTTTTCATGGTGGAAGTGATTAACTGTACTGCTCAGACGACAAAAAAAACAGAAAAAATCAAAATAATAGTGAAGGCTGCAGAAAAATATCTGGATGTTAAAGATATGAACTGGGAGATGGTTGGAAGCATGATGGAAAGACCAATGGGACCATCAGAAACTGGCAGAGGTACGATGACCTAGAGTAAATTAAAATTATACGGGCAAATGTAATTTAGTATAATTTAGTATTATGTGGGTTTAAGTTACACAGGTTATTTTATTGTATTTTTTTTTTTTTTTTTTTTTTTTTTTTTTTTTTTTTTTTTTTTTTGGGGGGGGTGAATCGTTTCCTGTTTCCTTGCTTTACTCCATATCAGTTGGTGGCGGTAATGCACATTTCACAAGTTTGCCAACCGCCATAAAATCTCATAAGAAGAAGAAGAAGAAGAGACAATGAGGGAGCCAAGGGGAAAGGAACAAACACACACAGGGCTACAGTGGATAACAGAAAAACATGAGAACTAACAAATCTAGAAAATACAACCAAAGGAATTAAACCAATAAACTAGGAAACATAGTACAAAGTAAAGCACAATATAACCAAAACCATGACACTGTAAATAAGGCAATGTAGGAGGCACAGAAAATAGGTAGGAGACCACGCTCCAGGCAGAAGCCAAAACTGAACCTTTTGGGCACTCAAATTAATGTGATAAAGAACAATAATGTTGCATATTATCCTACCACCCGTCAACCAGAATGATGGCGTCATAATAGTATGTGAATGATATTGATACACCAAATATGTCGAGTCAGTGTAAAGGCAAAAGTCCAGCACAGAATTAAGGCAAAAATTTTTATCTAAATTTACAGATGTTCTAACTCGTGTATAATTTTCTTTTTACTTCATAATTATTCACTTTCTTATTGGTTCATCAAATAAAGTTCCACTAAAATTAATTGAAATATGTGATTTTCTTTTTTTGTTTTTTTTGTTTTATTAAATAATATATTTTTTTTTTAACCTAAAACTTGACCTCCAAAACAAGTATGCATGTATTGTCTAAAGTTTGATATGGGATATAATGTGTCAAACATAATTATGATTCCATCATATATAGAGGAATATTTATAAGACTTTGTACTGTCCAGACTTGCTTAAACTGCTGAGAGGACCAAAAATAGATAAGTTTTGTTTGCCACCCTCAATTTTTAGTATGCTATTGGTGTTTTCAAGCACAAACAGTTACCCCTGAATCAATGGAGCTTTAGTCTGTTATCCTGTGAGTGCTAGGAATTAACCTGTCAGCTTTAAGACACTGCTTTGCCTGCAGACAGCATCCCTTCCCCCAGAAATGTCAATTTTCCCGTTTTCTAATCCTCAAATTGGCACCCACTTGAACTCCCAGCCTATACTTGCTTGGTTTAGCACAGCCGGCCCGTGGGCAATTTTCTAGGCTGGGAATGTTTAGAAAAAACATTTTTCTTTTGAATTTGAATCTTTTGAGTTGTTATTGTATTTTGTAAAGCTTGGTACAGTCGCAAAATTGTTTGTATAGCTAGAGATTAGACCATCAATTTGCCCTTTTTGCAGATTCTTAAGCATCTCGCTTAAATATGTGTGATTACTAAAGAGAACAAAAGGTTCTTTATTTGTAGAATCTTGCAGGATAGGAGCTTATGTCAAAACTTTGATTATGTTGCATTTGCTCTTCCTGTTGGTCCGCTCAATTAAAGTGAGCGAGTTGTAAAAAAAAAAAAAAAAAAAAGAAAGGGGGGATGGTGTAATTTTTTTTTTTTTTTTTTTTTTGGAAGCATGCATAGCCTGATTAATATATTCTATTCACCTAAAGCACTATGCATGGTATGGATGTTACAGGTCAGGTTCGCCGGTCATTGACCTTGACCAAGGTACCTTACAGTAGAACTGCAGTCAGTCCCTGGACTGGCTAGGGACTAATTTCCCACTGGGATCAGCTTCATAGTCATGGCAGGACAATTTGATTTTACTTAGGAACATTTTTTGCAACAAATCTATTAAGATTTGGAACAAAAACTAACGAAACATTGTAACTTAATATCTGAATCCTTTTAAGTCAAGTATGTTTTATTCAAATTCAATAAATTAAATTGAAACAGCTGAAATAGTTTTCAATATCTAATATTTTTATTCACATTTCAAATATTCATTTAGAGTATTTATTTTATAAAATAGACTTTCAAAAAATAAGTATTGCTTCTATTGGCTTATTTATTCGATGATTTACACCCTGGCAATTTATGACTTAAAACTATTCTAACAGGTCCATCGAACTATATTTACATTGATCTCACAACAGGCATTCTAAAAGTCACACAAGGGACTTTGCAGTCAGATGTCAGACATTGACATCACATTTGGCTGTTCTTTCAAGATAATAATCTTAACACTCTGTTGTGCAGAGAATTACCTGCCTGCCGAGAATCACCTCCCCTGTCGCGGGAGCGCGCATTGCCCTAAACTCACGCCCATTGATGAGAAAACGGATTGAAATATGAAATTTTAAACATATTCCAAATGTTTTCATATTTCTTCTACATGGATGCCTTAAAATTTATAGTTTTGGTGGACAGATAAATTTGAATTAATAGGATTTTAAATATTTTGATCCAAGAATAATGAGATTTTGGTTGGAGTTTATTAGTGTTTAAACTACTTATATACAGATTATGATTTTTCTTTTTCTCTACAATATCTTTATCTGAGTTATTAAAGTGTTAGAACAGTGTTAGCATAGATAAAGCTTTAAGCTAAAGATTCTCTCAAAAGACCACCAGCTTGTATTTCCTTGTTTCACTTAAACATTAAATTTGACTGTTAAAGAAAGGAAAATAATAAGACAAGTCCAATATGGGGAATTATTCATTTATATCTCATGAAGTTTTTTTTTTAAATCTCATAAACAACATTTTCCACTCCATGAACCTAGTACAGTATGTGTGTTGACAGAAGGTGCAAACAGAGAAGAAAATACAGTTAAATAAAAGCTACATTGAGAGCTGTGAGCGACTATGGCTGTGTCCAAATGTACGCCTTAACTCCTATAGAGGACAATATAGAGGATACTTTATTTTATGTGTATCCGAATGTGTAGTGGATAAAAACTTTAATAATATTGTACATCGATGGTCACTAGACGAGCAGATATAGCCCTGAATGGTTTTGTTATGGGTGCGAGAGAGAGAACAAAGATGGCGCAGGCACCGTGAGGGGAGCTGCAGTAACATGACCAAGAGGGAGAGAAGAGTAATGATCATCTGTCTGAGTTGCTAGTTAAACAAGTGTACAATAAAGTCCACTATGTAGTCCCCTGCCCGATGGGTGAGGACGAACTTTCGATGAGCATAGAGGACAAAGCAGGTCATGTGATGCTGCCTTGAATCTGTTGCAGTAACTGAGTGACAATTACCTTTATTTAAACAACAAAATAAGATGCATAGACTGTATTTAGAAAAGTAGTAGTGATGTAAATGAATATCAGCCATAATTGGTAATAAGTGAGAGTTAACATGACCAAACTCTCACCTCTGCTGGGAATTGGGTGGAATTGGACAGATTAAATTTTCTCTACCAATCGTCTAAAATGCTTTTATCAGTACTTTCCTTTTTTATTATATCAGACCTTATGCTATGTAAAGGTTATACTGTTCAACAGTTCAAGTAGCAGTCTTGGGGTGGGTTGGCCTAGTGGTTAGGGCAGTGCACTTTGAGAAGGTTTCAGTACCCGGTTCAATCCCCATAGCCTCCACTCTGGGTCCCTGATTAAGGACCTTGACCCCTCTCTGCTCCCCTTACGCTTCACAGTGGCAGCCCACAGCTCCCCAAAGGGATGGGTCAAATGCAGATGTAAATTTATCCAATGTGAGATCAATCAAAGTTAAATTATTCATTTATTTTATGCAAATTTATAGCTAAATTCAAGGAAGTTCAGAGAAATTCTGATAAATTTTCTTAATTTTAGTTGAACTGAGCTTGATGAAAACTCTTATATCTGAAAACTAAAATATCATTCTTTCCAAACATTGACAAACTATTTTGGGCTATTTTTAGGAAATTTGACCTATTCTGTCCAGGGCAGCGACTCAGCTGCTGCTTTGTGATCAGCCACCAATCCTTTAAATTGTGTTCATTACATAAACAGGATTTTTGATCAGTCCTTAATTGCAGTTTTAGAATCTGCTGCATCAAAGCTGTTCTCCACTCTGGCTTGCCACAGATCAAATTGTAATTTTCTCCAAATATCCAGCTGTCCAGCATACAGATGTGACTACTAAGCAGCCTGGAGCTGCCGTCCACAGCTGTGAGGAGGAGTTGGAAAAAGATGTGGTTCATCTGTCAACACATGGTCTCTGCCAGAAGAGGTTGGGACTCACTGTATGAAATATTTTACAACCTTTACTTTTATTCTTCCTCAATGTGATGTTCTAACACTAGTTTTGAATTTAAACTAGGATTCCCACTGTCGTCTTGCTTGGGTGTAATTTAAGTGAAAACAAACAAAGTAAAATCCACTAATTTATTTGTATTTTGTGTTGGAGAACATTAATTTTTAGTGTCAAATGAAGCTAATTTTGCAAACATTGTCATACCTAAATCAAATGAACAGATTTTTTAAAGCTGATATTGCGTTTAGAAACTGCTCTAAAGGTTTGGACCGAGAATATCAGAGGGTCAACACAAATAGACGGCCACAGTTAAGAGTGACACTTAATCTTACATTTCCTGGATGCCAAACACAACTGTGGGCACTAATTGGAGCCTTAAAAGATTCACTGAAGGGTGGGAAGGCATTGTAATCTGAGCAGAGGTCCAATGTTTGTTCCATTCTCAGTGCAGGATGGACCCAAAGCCGGAGGTGTTAAAAGAGGTTTCAGTTAGTTGTGTTGTGTGTGTTTTTCACACATTGCATGTGCTCACATACTCTTGTGAATTTCTTATCATTAACAGCTCGCAGCTGTGGCTTTGGAAAACCTTATCACGATTTGTAATCGGCTCTCGGATAACGCTTTGTACATTGGATTTAGGATATGTTTCATAGTCATTACCGGAGTTATAGCCATCATGACTCCAGGGCTCTTCTTTTTGCCACCTGACTCTAAATTTAGTTTACTGGAAACTGCATTATTGACATCTAGTAAAGATTATATATGGCTGACATGTAATTTCTGTCCATTTTCTAAGGTTAATTAGCCTGCAAATGCAGAAAGTTGTGTTCTTTACTGTTTCAAAATTTATATATTTTATTAATAATTAAGAATGTCTTTTTACTGTCATCTTTTACATATTACCATTTAATGGGTAGAGTCGTGAAGGATGCAGGAGTTCTCAATCCATCTAGGTCGATACTTAACCTATATTGCCTAGTGGTGGAGACCAGAGTCTGGTATTGTTCTGTATGAATAAACAGAGTTGGGAGTTAGGACAGCCTGGTAGTGCATGGTTACAATGACTGAATGTAGTGTAAAGTGCTTTAGAGTCCATTGACTTGAAAATGATCTATATAAGTAAAAGGCCATTTATTTCTTATTTGTTTAAGTATTTTCAATGTTTTATAGTGCCACCTTAAATGTATTCCGCCTTATAGCAAACAAGTTGCTGATACAATAATTGAGGAGTGTTAAAATAGAAAAAGGCCTAATATTCAATACATTGATAATATAATTAATAAGTTTAAAAATGAACTAATGAAATTAATACATTTTGTAGATAAAATAGAAATAACATTTGAATTTTCTTCAAATGTGAGTGATCTGATGCATAAAATAATGGATAATCCTATTTCTTTCACAGAAAGTTATAAATCCCAGGTAAATCAGCTGGATCATATTAAGTACAGATGTTTTATTTCAGATTTGCATCAGGTAATCTATGAAACAGATGTTTCACTATTTCTCATGGTTACAGTTGACCCTTTGTTTCGACCGTGGAGACTGTGGACCAGTTCTAATGACCTTTCTATGTAGCACATTGATGTACAGGTGCTGGTCATAAAATTAGAATATCATGAAAAAGTAGATTGATTTCAGTAATTCCATTTAAAAAGTGAAACTTGTATATTATATTCATACATTACATACAAACTCATATATTTCAGATGTTTATTTTGTTTAATTTTGATGATTACAAATGACAACAAATGAAAATCTCAAATTCATCATATCATAAAATTAGAATATTGTGAAAAGGTTCAAAATTGATGGCCCCTGGTGCCACACTCTAATCAGCTAATTAACTCAAACCACCTGCAAAAGCCTTTAAATGGTCTTTCAGTCTAGTTCTATAGGCTACACAATCATGGGGAAGACTGCTGACTTGACAGTTGTCCAAAAGACGACCATCGACACCTTGCACAAGGAGGGCAAGACACAAAAGGTCATCGCTAAAGAGGCTGGCTGTTCACAGAGCTCAGTGTCCAAGCACATTAATAGAGAGGCGAAGGGAAGGAAAAGATGTGGTCGAAAAAAGTGTACAAGCAAGAGAGATAACCGCACCCTGGAGAGGATTGTGAAACAAAACCCATTCAAAAATGTGGGGGAGATTCACAAAGAGTGGACTGCAGCTGGAGTGAGTGCTTCAAGAACCACCACACACAGACGTATGAAAGACATGGGTTTCTGCTGTCGCATTCCTTGTGTCAAGCCACTCTTGAACCACAGACAGCGTCAGAAGCGTCTTGCCTGGGCTAAAGAGAAACAGGACTGGACTGCTGGTGAGTGGTCCAAAGTCATGTTCTCTGATGAAAGTAAATTTTGCATTTCCTTTGGAAATCAAGGTCCCAGAGTCTGGAGGAAAAGAAGAGAGGCACTTCATCCACGTTGCTTGAAGTCCAGTGTAAAGTTTCCACAGTCAGTGATGGTTTGGGGTGCCATGTCATCTGCTGGTGTTGGTCCATTGTGTTTTCTGAGGTCCAGGGTCAACGCAGCCACATACCAGGAAGTTTTAGAGCACTTCATGCTTCCTGCAGCTGACCAACCTTTTGGAGATGCAGATTTCATTTTCCAACAGGACTTGGCACCTGCACACAGTGCCAAAGCTACCAGTACCTGGTTGAAGGACCATGGTATCCCTGTTCTTAATTGGCCAGCAAACTCTCCTGACCTTAACCCCATAGAAAATCTATGGGGTATTGTGAAGAAGAAGATGCAATACACCAGACCCAACAATTCAGAAGAGCTAAAAGCCACTATTAGAGCAACCTGGGCTATCATAACACCTGAGCAGTGCCACAGACTGATCGACTCCATGCCACGCCGCATTGCTGCAGTAATACAGGCCAAAGGAGGCCCAACTAAATACTGAGTGCTGTACATGCTCATACTTTTCATGTTCATACTTTTCAGTTGGCCAACATTTCTATAAATCCTTTGTTTTTATTGGTCTTCAGTAATATTCTAATTTTCTGATATGATGAATTTGAGATTTTCATTTGTTGTCATTTGTAATCATCAAAATTAAACAAAATAAACATCTGAAATATATGAGTTTGTATGTAATGTATGAATATAATATACAAGTTTCACTTTTTAAATGGAATTACTGAAATCAATCTACTTTTTCATGATATTCTAATTTTATGACCAGCACCTGTAGGTTGCCCACGGATTGACTGGATAGTTGTATATCCCACCTTTCACAAATAATCTGCATTTGGCCCACTTAACCATTCTGGTTATGTATAGAACTTGGACTTGGTTAAGCAAAGCATTTCTTTATATTATGACAAAGAACCAAACATGGACCATTTAAATATTCTGAGTTGTTGTATTAGATTTATTATTTTTTCTGCTTTATTTTTAATCTTTGACCGTTACCTTATGAATTTCTTCCAGAGATCACGGTTTTTTCACTGAGAATGATGAGGACTTTAGGACTGAGGACAGCTTTAAAGGATTTAGGGAAATCTTGATAAGTGGCCAAAGGAAATGTCATGTTTGTGTGTCTAATCTGGGCTGCATTCATCCGTCTGTTTTCACCTTCATTCACTTATTCTTTTTTCTTATTTATCTAATTTAACAAATCTGCAGTTGAGCTGATCTTTGCATTCAGTAGAGGAAAGATTTGTTATTAAAATCACTTGATTATTTTTTTTTATAGTCGTTAGTGTTTTCATTCTCAATAAAACACTTATTGTTACAATCTTTTTGCTTTAATTGCACCATCCTACAAAACAATAGCAATGACAAACCATTGTTTTTCTTTTTTTTTTTTGAGTTTTTGCAGCACTAGTATCTTGTTTTTTTCAACAGTAGGCTGACAGGAAAGGGGGTACAACATTCTTTATATTTTGTCCCAATGTTACCCTGATTATTTTCCAGTTTTTTACCCATAACTTTACTTTCATCTAGTGTGAATTTTATGTCAATGTTTGTAATATTCAAACAGAGGAAAATGTTGAATACTTATACATATACCTACCTATACATGTTTTGGTTTTACAGTAATACCCTAAGGCTGTCGTATATATGGTAGGAAGTGCTGGATTGTAAATACAGTTTAGAAATATAAAACTAATTGCAAAATCTGATACCTTATACGAAAGTCCCTAAAATACCTTTTGTGAGGTCATAGTTTTGGGATATGTTAATTACATTTATTCAGGCATTTAATCAACTTTGACTTCAATTTACTAATCTGAAAGTCAATCTCTGCAATGGACCAAGAAAAACATGGGCAGGATCACAGTGATTGCATTTGATTTTTGATTGATTTTGTCCCTAACTAGATTGTGTGTTGCATGGTGAAATAGGAGGGACTATTGCTTTTCTCTGTGATGTAACTTTGTGGGGTTATTTGTATTCCTGAGTCATTGGGGCCCCTGGTAAACCTTCTGTGATTTGCTGCTAAGATTTTTCCCTACAGTTTTGCTTTGTCTTTTACAGAAAAAAAAATTCTTGAAATAGTTCAAAAGGAAGAGGCATGTGCTCATTATAGAGGTTGGACTTGTACTGAACTTGTAAAAAGGTAGACAGACTGATTTGAGCACTTGCCTTAATATAAAAGCTGTAAACTATGTAATATAAAAAAAATACATAAATATTTTAGAGCTGTGCATACTACTACATACTATTGTAAACTATAATTGCATGCTTTTGTTTTGTTTTTGTTTCTCATTACTGGCATCATGCCACAGTTTTTTGATTACCATATACTTCTTCTTTGGTCAAATACACAGCACCATATGCTCAGCAGATCAAAGAGCTATAGAAAGGCTCCCATGCAGCCAAATTATTTTTTAATGGTATAGAATTCCTCTGGTGTGTTTCAGCTTCCTTCCTTGCCTGACCTACTGTAAACCTAAAAGCAATAAATATCCGAAGCATGGTTGGGAATTTACTACACCTGCAGTATCCACTGCACGGTCTTAATAAGCTGCAGATGGCAGGGAACTTGAATGAAAGCCCAAATACACACTCTTAAAAGAAGGAAATTCTTTGTCAGGTACAGTTTCATCACCTAAGCAAAGCTCTTTCAGTCACAAACCACTCGGAGTCTCCCGTTCATTTTGATCTGGGAGTAAGAGACTAAAATTAAAAGCAATTTGGATTTGGTGTCACACTGACCTGGTTGTCAAATACAGAACAGGAAATGGCTGTCAGAAGTACTTATGTTTGATCCATGTAGCCGGTGGGAAAATCTCAAATGCAGAGATAGACAAATACTCAGCTCATAATGTGTTTAATGAATAAAAACTTCAGTACCAATATGAAGTAATTTGGAATGTCTTTGATAGTGAGTACATCCTTATATTTCACAAATTTGAAATGGTGTTTTTTCTTTGGTTTCTTAAGAGGAAGACAAGGGATGACTGACATTCTTTAGAACAGACCATAAAGTACAGAATAAGCCTTTAGATCAAAGGTATCATCAACAGTGATTGCATTAAATACAGAAATAAACATTTTCTGAGCCTAATCAGTGCCACACTGAAAGGTTATTATTCTTCCTTTGAGTTGTTTAGGGGCTGTCTGGGCGAAAAGGTCACTATCAGTTAATCTTTGCTTAAAGCTATTTGAACATTTATTAAAGTTCAGGTATGCAGGGAAACAAATGACCGTGTTTGACTCCTTCAGTGTCTGTATAAGCTTGTGTGATTGTTAGAAAAAAAACATGTCCCCTGTAGCTTCTGCAAGCAGTGGTTCAGCATGCAAAAGAAAATTCCATAGTATAGGGACCGATCTGTGGCTCTTTACATACACATTTCAGTTTAATTTTGGCAGGGGAAAGGTTAATGTTTAACAGCATGCTTGGTTCAGACACTAACGTGTGAACAAAGCACAATGGCTGCACTGTATAGGCTTGTATTTATTCAGAGTCACTTCCTCCCTTAATAGTCAGCTCTGCTTTCCTGACAGTGGAAGAAAGTAGGTCAAGAAAAAGTCATGTTTGAGGTAATTCACTCAAGGGGACTGCTCCTGTGATCATTAGATGACACTGGTTAACCCTAAGAGTGAGGTCATATTCAAAGCAACGTTACACCCAGAATCCCCCCTGACTGGTAGTGTGTCTGGGACATTTTATAGTGAACAGAATAAGGCAATTTGTGATGATTAGGGAGGAAAAAAAGCTTTAAAGTATGAAAAAAAGATAAATGCTTGCATGAAATCAAATGCTTGTTTCTACCTTGTGCATTCTGCTTTACAGCGCTCTGCTTTGATAAAGCTGAGCTAGAGATCCTCCATACAAATCCATTGGAGATTGTACCTTAGATTTGTGCAAAATGACCTAAACCCAAGATGATTGTAATCATTTGGCTCTCTTAGCTACTGCAGTTATTTGTGTTGAGCTTGTGAGGATTATGTTGCATATTATGAGACCTTTTGGATTAGAGATTCTTTCATCCATAAAGATGTCTGGAATGTCTTTTCATCAAGACATAATACTTTCTTGTGTCTTTTTTGTTTTTCTTCAGCCTTGTGCTCAATTTTTCACCTCACCGCTTCTTTAAAGTCTTATCAAACAGACCTGGTCAGCATTTATGGTTTTTGCCAAGTAACAAATAATGTCCTGCATTTTTCTATAATGATATAAGTAACTCCCAACTCTATTTATTCATACCATCTAATACGTATACTTTCATATTATTCATGAGGAGCTGTTTGCTAGTGCCAATAGTAATAGAGAAGTAATTAAAAACATGTCATTGTGATGGAGGGCCAATCTTTAATCACATGAAGATTATTGGTTTGTTTCATTCTTAGCCAGCAAAAGATATAAAAAACTGCCACTCAAATCTCAATTATATATGTATATATGAAATATTTGTACAGAATATATTCACCATCATTATGTCAATACACTATTTAACAGTATTATAGTGTTTTAAATATTACAGCACAAAAACAACAAAAAAACTGAAGAAAAGGAAAGCTATTACAAAGAAACTACCTTTCCCAAATGATAAAAAGAAAGATATCCAATGGTGGTGGTGTGTATTCAGTGTATTTTAGGCTAAACTCTTCAGGCAGGTATGAAAGAGCCTGTTATTTGAGAAGTCATGCCCAGGCTTTGTTTTTCTTTGCATCTGGCATATTCAGCCTGTTCCCTCCTGGCTCATCACCAAACCCGAATGAAAACATCAAAGTAATACTGTCATCAAGAAGAATTGGTTCTTTTTTCAGGAATCATTTCCTTCATGCCTCAGCTACTCCACTTATTTTCTTTTTTTGGAAAATGTCAAAAGAAATTCTCAGTGGTAATCAAAAAGAATTTGATAATTTCATCAAAGCAAGAATGCATGGCACTGTGTAAAGTTTTATCAGAAAATACAGGGCCTGAAAAAGTATACAAATAACTAATATTTGCCTTTAATCTATATTAACAGTCTCTTTAGTCACTTATCAGAGTGCTGCTTTCTCTGCAAAAAGCAGGATTTGGAGATATCACATATTGATATTGACACAGAAAAAAGTGGGGAAAAAAGGTTTATAGGTTGCTAAAAATTATAGGTTACTTATGTCAAAGCTTAAAATATTGAATATATTTCCTCTTTTTCAAACTGAGATATTCATTCTCACATTACCTTCATTGAATGATTTGGGACGCAAAGGGCCTGAGCTACCAGAGTTTCCCCTGGTTCTTCTTCTGCCCCTCCCCCATCCATTTCTGCACACTGACCCTTTACAGTACAGGGCTGCAACATTGCCTCGCTATAAAGATAAATGTAACATTTTAAAAAGATTTACAGCTATAAACACATCAGCTGTTATGGAAAAAAAATAAATAATAGCATTAATGTAACTGAGAAAACAGTTGGTCTTGTCTTTTAAAAAACTAGCAAGTTGAGCCAAGCACAGGGCCAATACAAGCTACCATATGTTAAGGTGGTGATATACACAGTCTTCTCTGTATTAGTTTTAAAAGTTGTTTTCTTTTACATATTTATCCTATAGAACCTAATCAAGTATCATAAAAATCTGAGATATGGTGCTTTTAAGCTTCTATCACCTAATACAATTTTTATTTTTGCCACTAAGCAAAATAAACTTGCAAATAAACTTGCAAGAATTAACCCCCTAAACTTTTAACCTTCTGCTGGCATTGGATTAGCTTTCCAAAATGTAATAATCTATCGTATAATATGTAGATTCTTTATCTCACTTGACATGCAAATTCTTAGAGAAGCTTCAGTTGGTCCACTGTGAGTATTGAATTTTAGACCCAGATGATACGGAAAGTGAATATATGTGGCAGTGATACCATGAATACTACAAATATAGTCATAATGTGCTTTAAAGATCTGACCCACATGCAGAGAACCACTCAGAGACCAAGGGTAAAAGTTAAACAGGTTTATTGTAGGTTAGCAAACACTGTGGGGAAACAATGCTGGAACTCAGCGGACTGGTGAACCGGAACCGGAAACTCTGGAGGGGTGATCACAGTGATCAGTTCAGGGACAGTGGGAAAATAGACTGAGGCTTGAATGTTGCTGGAGAGGTGCTCACTTTTAGGGGGCTCTTGGTTTATCCTTGGATCCAGTTTGTGGGGGGTTTAATCCAGAAAAGAGGGAACTCGTTGGAGAGCGGACAGGCAGACATACTCCCAGAGGAGTAAAGGAGCAGACTGTCACTTGGTTTTCCAGGAGTGGACTTGAACGGATCATGTGGAGGTTTTCCCCTTGCTCAGTGAGACTCGGTAAATCCTTCCAGGGGGTAGAAGGTCCAGGCTTATCCAGTAAAACAGTCTCCCTGCCGAAGAACCAAAACAAAAAACAAGTTCAGACTCAGAGAAACAATGCTAAGGTTAAACTCTGCTAATCTGTTTGGCTAGAGTACCCAATACTGGTAAACACTCTGGTGTCGAGGTGGTGACAGCCTGCAGCTCAAGTACTCCTCTGGTAATGACCCAATGAGCCGCAGGTGTGCAGGAGGCCCAATGAGGAAAGGGCACCATCTGGTGGTAGAGAGAGGAAAACAAAAAAAAACAACCCACACAAAATGGAATCCTAACAAATATCCACTATTGCAATCAAATGAAAGTAAAGAAGGCTTTAAACTAATCCTTTAAGGACCATTTATTGTCATAGAAGTTTCTCACCTCGACATGCTGAACACTTAGAGCAGCTTTAAATTAACTACTGCCTGATATTTAATTCTTCTGTTTTTCACCATTGGCTGTGTTCTGGGGTGGTGCAAAGGACTTTGAACTTTTACTTGTGGATCAATCAGGTATGAGAAAAAATTCTAAGTTAATAAACAATTTTCAATTTAGTTACTAAAATAATAAAACTAATACTTTTATGCCAAATTAGTTAGCTTTTACTAAGGCTTATAGAGAAGCAATGTTGAAAGGAACAGTATATTTTACCTATGTGAATCAAATATTCATGTAGCTTGATAAGATAACAATGAATGCCTCACATTTGAAAGTTTTTTTTCCCCCCTTTATGCTCTAGTCTCTATGTTCAGACTGGGAGAAGATGTGCTTTAAAGGAGAGAGGCCAGTGCAGAAAGCAAAAACGTATAAGTAATCACACAGGGAGCAGCAATTAGTCATTTTGAAGAGGTTGCTCAGTGACTGAGTGACTGATATTGGCTGAAATGTGTGAATTTGAACATGCAACTAAGAGAAATTGTGATGCAAAAAAAAGTACTCTTGTTTTCTTGCAGCTTAAAATTGCATTTTCACATTCATCATTCACCATATTGAGTCTAAGAAATCCAGAATAAAATATTGCTTCGTTTTGCATATGTTTGAGTTATTTTTAAGTGCAAGTAACCATTATTGGATCTAAAAAGGTTTTCTCCCATACTTATCATCCATTAAAACGGTGCTGCTTGGAAAGATTTGTTTTTTTGCAATAAGCCATAGAAACGCTAGTGCAAACTTTAACTGCCTCGTTTTTTAATCCTTTCTCATGCAACTTCATCAAGTGTATATGAAATTAAAGAGAGGCTAGTCTCAATATGCATCTTGAGGAAAAACATGTATTTATTGAACAGTTGGAAAGGTTTACTCACCAAATTAATATGCTGTCAAATGTTCCAGGAGCACACTCTCTCATTAGTACCCATTAACACCTCTTAGTTCTTGTGACCATAATGTACCAGACTGCTGGGAGAATACAAAACATTCATCAGAGATACAAAACAAATTAACAAGGAGTTATCATAAAGAAAACCTAAACAACAAAGTTTACTACTTTTAATATCACAATAAGCAATTATATGAATGAAAACAACGCTTATGCAATGAAGTTATCTGACGGTTTGAGTCCCTTAAAATAAACGTACTTTGGGAGAAGGTCCAGTGAAAGAAAAATAGTAATTTAAATGGAAATGTATCACTTACTGACCAGATTTCTCTTATAAGTAAAAAAAAAAGGCTGTTTGAATTGTTATCTTATCTTATTTTTTGTAATAACTGCTTTATTAAAAAAAAAAAACATCTTAAAATCACTAAAACTACTCCTAACAAAATAGTTCAGATGTGTTTTCACACAGTAAGTACACATATGCTGTGGAATAGGTATTATTAATGAGAGAAGTACAGCACCATTTGCATTCATAGGCACCCCTTAGGGAGGTGTGTTCAAAGTTTCCAACTAACTTCATCATGCTGCTATTTCTTATAAACAGGTGTAACCAAATATCTTTAATAAATGTCCTACCTCTTTCAAAGTCTTTTTGTCTCTGAACCTTTAATTAGAAATTCATGTCCTTCACTTTTTCCCAACATAGAGGACTAAGATCCACGTTTTAACATCAGAAAGACACATAAACATATCCTTTAAGTGACTCAAATGTATATTAATTGGGCGAGAGGCTGGATGCTATGTGGACAGGTTACTAATCCATTGACAGGGATAACAAACAGACAGTCAACCAGAGACAGCACCTCTGTGCTTTTCTCGAGATGCTTCAATAAAACTTGTACGTTCATTGTTTTACAGTGATTTCTTGCAACAACGGCTAAAAGGCAATAAACAAAGTGCTATACTATTGCAAAAGGGATAGTCTACCGTTGTTGTCACTCAGGAGGAAATGTCCAAACTTTTATTTTTCGAGAAATTTTGACATACTGAGTGACAAACTTCCTCTTTCAAATTAAAAGCCAACTGCTACTAGTCAGATTATATCATATGCTTTTTGAGACCCCTCATGATTTCATGTTTCATTTATGTAGCTGGTGGTTTTTGTAATAATGCATATACATGAAAACAGCTAATAATTAAACTATGCAACTTAGTGCTTATTTAGGTTCTGAGCTGCCTGAGGCTATATATACTGTCTATATAAATATATATCTTGTTTTTAAAGGCGTTTAAAATAAAATGTATTATTATATCATCTCAGAGGGTTGTTTTGTTAGCAGATATCATAGCTGAGCAATGAATCCCAGCAGCTCCTCCAGAGATAAAATGACCTTCCTGTCAGCCATGTCAGGATGTTTGCCCTTGTGTCTGTTTATTTTTAGAGTGAGTTTTTGCTATTAAGTAATATTTTATAACTTATCCAAACTTTAAACTTATCCACAACATTTTGCTTGTTCCTTATAGTGGACTTTGATCAGTAATGTTATGTTATTAATCCTCAGAGTCACCATGGCTTCTGTATTTCTTTTTATAATAGATTATAAACTGAGTTTTTAATGTTAAAATAAGGTGACTTCTGAAAGCAAATGGATACACTTTTACCGAGTGGTATCAGAGTAATGGGGCTGTATTCATATAGATGCTATTTTTATTTGTAAATTATTTGGAAAATCATGCATCCTTTTCATCCTGTTCATAGGTTTGTGCTTTAAGACATTACCAATATAATACATTGATTTTTGGGTCCCCAAAAAATCTGGGTCCCCCCAGAATACCTGGAGGAGATGTGTGTTTATAGCAAAGTCTGGGCATCTCTGCTTTGACTGCTGCCTCCACGTCCTGGCAGAAGAAAATGGAATGGATTTTTGTGTCCGTAATGTGGTCTGAAAATGTTTATTGGTTGTTAACACCAAGAGTCTGTGCATGGTGGAAGCTGAGGTTTTTTGTTATTTTTCCTGATCTGCCACTCTCAACAGAATTATCAAAAATGAAAATAAAGGAAATGTTTTTTATTTCAGGAGTGCAAGAATCCATTCAGGAAAAGGTCATAACTGTGTCTGGAGAGGGAATGATCCACAGCCCAGACTTCCCACACACCTATCCAAGGAACAGCATGTTGGTCTGGAGACTGGTGGCAGCCAACAGCATGAGGATCCAGCTCACATTTGATGAGAGATTTGGTCTGGAGGATCCTGAAGATGGAATATGCAAGTAAGACATTAGATAGGAAATAACTCAACATCGTCATTTGAAAACAGACAGAGCAGGGATGCAGTTATCTGAGACATTGAATTAGGGATTCAAAATTCTTTTTACTTAGATTTTTATCACAGAAAAAAAGGCAATTATGTTACTTCTGAGGGCAAATTTCAAACCTTAACTTCATTTTCTACCACCATTTATATGTAATATAAATGACCACATTCTCTTCTGCTCATAATTTACAAATTTTTTCACCTTGCTCGGCTACATATGGACCTTCCCCAAAGACATGTTAGATACATGTCATCTGATGAAAACAAGACGTGTGTCCCATCTGGACTGCCCTCCATCTTTAAAGATTTAAAGAGTGTGGCCATTTGTGAAATTGCCTTTGGCCTGCCACGCCGGCTCCTGAATATTGAAACCCCCCGCAGCAGAGCGATTCGTTTAGGTAGAGACACCCAATGTCATTGTGCAAACCATCATATTTTACATAATCAGGTCAATAATTTTAGATGCTTACTAAATAGTTCCAGTTGTACGGCATGCTGTCTGAAAGTAAACATTTAAACACAAATACTCAGCTGCATATGCTGTATATTAGCTGTTTTATGGACAAGCTCACTTTCAATTACTGCTCGGCTTTGCCTCTGTCATTCAATTTAAATGGACTTCCCAATTCCCTGTGTCAATTTAACCAGTGTGCATAATGCTTTGTGCCATGATGTCAATAAATCAGAACTTACTGGTTGTCATAGCAGAGGCCTGTTAGGAGAAGTTGGAGAAGAAAGGGGGGATGGAGACCTCATCTGAAGTACCTGGAGAGCCCTCTAATGGATGATGAATGGAACTACTGTTTCCCTTAATGCTTTTAGGCTCTGCAATAAAAAAAATCATTGAGAAATTGACCTCATGAAGCTATGAATAGGCATGTTTTCTAAATATGGCTGTTAGAATAATTGTTAATGCGATCAATAAGGTGATCCTGTTTGTTCTTGCTCTGGTCTCAACGCTGTATATTTATTGCCTCTAATATAGCCTTTATTGTAGGCATATGTGTTTATTTGTTGCTGATTAAAAGACCAAATGGGGGGGGGGCATATAACACCACCAGCACACCTGTGTAGTTATGGGTGTCTGTTTATACAAGATGTCAGCATTGCTGTGAAAACACTGAGTGAAAGTTGCTCCATGGTTTAGGATACACAGCTTTAGTCCTGTCCCAACTTTACCAGCCATCACTTGTCAGAGACCTTAAAGACTGTAGGGAGAGACAATAACAACATCCTTTTTTTCAGGGCCAAAGGAAGTAAACCTCCTTTTTTTCCTCCTTTGCCGTCAGCCAAACAAGTTTTAAGCTGATCCCAGAACATTTACAAGCATGTCTCATTGTGTCTTTCACAATATTTTTCCTTTCAAACACCCTTCATTCTTACTCCAACTAGACGCAATGAAAAATATATCCCCATGGTCTTTTTTTCTTCTTCTGCTTCTCTGTTATATCTGTGTTTAAAAATGTATTCAAAATATTCCCCTTGGGTAAACCTTTCACAGCTTTCAGTGCAAAAAAAAAAAAAAAGAAAAGAAGAAAAAAGACAAAAAAGAAAACACCTAAACAACTTTAAACAAAACCCTAAGACAATGCTATTGATACCAGGCATTTACCTTTGTTCGCAACTCGATGTGATTCAAATAAACAAGTGTGCCGTGCCCTATGCAGTGATCCACAGAAATGACAGGGGCTAAAGCAAACAAGCAGTGGGAGACATGTTCAGCTGTGGTTGCAAGCCTGGAGCAAGATCTCTCTTCTAAGATGTGAGAGAGGGGCTGTATAGTCGAGATGCTCATCTGCTATTCTGTTTGTCTGTGGCAAGATGAAAGGCATTCTTACCGAATCCACTGGAGAAGAGGCATATTGAAGAGGGATTGCTTTCACTGCTGGTTGGCATGGCAGCAGAGTCGTAGTTGGCAGCTCCCAGACAGAGATTGTTTTCAGAAATGCATGTGTGCCCTCTACCTTAAAAAAAAAACGTGTTTGTTCTGATAATCTGCGTCATCACAGTGGCAGATATTTTATCTATTAATAATTGATAGGGTGAAAATGGTGTGGGAGAAAGCTTTTGGAATATTAAACACAGTTTCCTGTGCACCTCTGTGCACAATGCAACTTTTTTCTGGTAAATATTTCATTTAAGAGATTTTTTTTAACGACAGTTAATAAAGTTTGGGATACAACAGACACTTTGTTAGTGAAACTGTGATTTTCAGAAATCACTGTTTAACATGGTGAGGCTGCACACATGGCGATGTGTAATGATCAGGCAATTCTGCATAATTGATGAGCCATCTGTCAGGGAATTTAGTGAAGTTTTAGAAAGAAAGCTCTTTCAGCAACTTAAAATGCATAAAACAAAAATAAGTTAGAACTTTAGTAGATGGATGTCAGATGGTGTGAAAATATTAGTTTTGCAAAAGACTTTTGTCAATATGTTTGTTTATGTAGACAACAGTTTGGCAGTACATTTAAACATCCACCCATCCCAAACATAAAACTGAACCCCTGCACCCGCAAGTTTATTTACCTTAAGAGAAAACTCATTTTCTAGCTTTGCTCATGTCGGCCCAAGTTGCTTTGTTGAAACCATTTTAAACTGAGCAGTCAAGCTGGTGGAAAATGTAAACAATGTCCCTGAAATCCAAATATCCGAATTGGCAGCAGTAAATGAGAGGTTAGCGCGTCTGTTGACGCAAACGGCAAAGTGATTAATCCCAGACTGTTAGGAGTCAGATAAGGCTGCAGTGAAGGCAGTGCCGCCTACACACATATATGCGCTATAAAATGCTGAACTACTAAACTGCATTTTTGAAGTGTTGAAGTCATTTGTTTGTCTGTATTGGCAAAGACACAACAGAAAAACCTGTGCTGTGGTTAAGAGCTATTTCATTTTATATATACACGTGTAATAGGTTTAGAAGTTTAACAGGTTGGTCTGAAGTGATGCCATCCTGAACAAATATAGGTAGATGTAGTATTATGAAGCCATAAAGAAAATAATGCTTTTGTATTTTTCCTCCGACCCTTAGCTGAAATTATTATTAGTGCTTAGTTATTTTCTTAGTTATTTCATTTAAGTTTTAACTAATTACCCCAAAGGGTATTATGGCGTTGTTGTCTTTTTTTTTTCAAAGAGACATTTTTTTCTGCTTGTATAAGTTCTCCATCTGACACCTAGAAGTTATTGAAAAGTACCAAAACATAATAAAACTAATACACAGTTTTATAGTAAATCTTAGATGCTGTCACATAATTTTACTGTATATGTTAAATAGACTAGAATTTACTAAATCTACATTTTTGAAATGAGAATTTGAAACACTTTATCAAATTAGCAAGTTTAAAGGGGTCATAGAATGCAAAACTGAGTTTACATTGTCATAGATGAATAACGATAATTCAGTGGGTGAAATGGACGTGCAGAAAAGTTCAAACCCCATGGACACCTCCTTTCTATGCAAATCTCACAATTCCAAACTTCCACCATAAAACAGGCGAATCCAAACGAAGCCTCGAGTTGACGTAAACTTGGGGATGGTGCCTTCTTTGGTTCTGGTCTGTACTTTTGTCACGCCCCAAAATTGACATACAGACCAGCCCACTCGTTCACTGGCCCAAGAACATGAATTGAGGTTGCAAAGATGGAAGACACTAGTTTAGCTCTTTAGCCTACAGTTGGGTTTAATTCTACAAGAATTACAAAGCAGGCTGTTTCTCTTTGAAAAATGAGCCATAACCAAGGGTGTAAATGCCGTGTTCCAGGCTACACGGAGAAAGGGGAAAATTTTCACAGTCTTCCCAAGGATCTGAATACTCGACAGGCATGGATTACTTTTGTCTATCAGAAGATCCCTGCAAAGTTTGATGCTCAGCTGTTCATTTGCTCTAAGCATTTTACCAAAGACGGCTTTCAAAATCTTGAACAGTTCAAAGCAGTATTTGCTAAACTTCTTTTACCGAAACAAGGGGCTGTTCCATCCGTAAGGCCTTTACAACAGCAAGCTGTTGTATGATTCTGTTGCTAAGCTGGTGATGGCTGAGCACCTTCGCTTTTTGTAAACCGACCAATCAGAGCACAGCTCATCTAAATATTCATGAGCATACCATAAAAGGAAGAAACATTCTAGGGCTTTTAATTGGGCTTGCGTTAGGGTGCATAGAACAGCAAATATGCCTTTTTCAGCCCAACCAATGTTACACAAGGTTATCAGACACCTTAAGGTCCAGTACCAAATACCCTATATAATTATTCTATGACCCCTTCAAAGAAAATCCTTGTCAGTGGTAATATCTATAAAACAGATCAAGTTTCTCCTTGAAGTTGGAGGTTAGTTTACTTATCTTTTACAAAAATTTCCAGGTAATTTCTTAGACTTTGTTGGAACTCACCAAAAGTTTGACATAAACTTTCAGAACTGATCTGCTTTCTCGGGCTTACTATATACTTTCCTCAAGCTGAATCTTTCAAGGACATTTTAGACAGCTTCAATTTACCAGCTATTGCCACAGAGAATAATAAGCATATACAGGTGCTGGTCATAAAATTAGAATATCATGAAAAAGTAGATTGATTTCAGTAATTCCATTTAAAAAGTGAAACTTGTATATTATATTCATACATTACATACAAACTCATATATTTCAGATGTTTATTTTGTTTAATTTTGATGATTACAAATGACAACAAATGAAAATCTCAAATTCATCATATCAGAAAATTAGAATATTACTGAAGACCAATAAAAACAAAGGATTTATAGAAATGTTGGCCAACTGAAAAGTATGAACATGAAAAGTATGAGCATGTACAGCACTCAGTATTTAGTTGGGCCTCCTTTGGCCTGTATTACTGCAGCAATGCGGCGTGGCATGGAGTCGATCAGTCTGTGGCACTGCTCAGGTGTTATGATAGCCCAGGTTGCTCTAATAGTGGCTTTTAGCTCTTCTGAATTGTTGGGTCTGGTGTATTGCATCTTCTTCTTCACAATACCCCATAGATTTTCTATGGGGTTAAGGTCAGGAGAGTTTGCTGGCCAATTAAGAACAGGGATACCATGGTCCTTCAACCAGGTACTGGTAGCTTTGGCACTGTGTGCAGGTGCCAAGTCCTGTTGGAAAATGAAATCTGCATCTCCAAAAAGTTGGTCAGCTGCAGGAAGCATGAAGTGCTCTAAAACTTCCTGGTATGTGGCTGCGTTGACCCTGGACCTCAGAAAACACAATGGACCAACACCAGCAGATGACATGGCACCCCAAACCATCACTGACTGTGGAAACTTTACACTGGACTTCAAGCAACGTGGATGAAGTGCCTCTCTTCTTTTCCTCCAGACTCTGGGACCTTGATTTCCAAAGGAAATGCAAAATTTACTTTCATCAGAGAACATGACTTTGGACCACTCACCAGCAGTCCAGTCCTGTTTCTCTTTAGCCCAGGCAAGACGCTTCTGACGCTGTCTGTGGTTCAAGAGTGGCTTGACACAAGGAATGCGACAGCAGAAACCCATGTCTTTCATACGTCTGTGTGTGGTGGTTCTTGAAGCACTCACTCCAGCTGCAGTCCACTCTTTGTGAATCTCCCCCACATTTTTGAATGGGTTTTGTTTCACAATCCTCTCCAGGGTGCGGTTATCTCTCTTGCTTGTACACTTTTTTCGACCACATCTTTTCCTTCCCTTCGCCTCTCTATTAATGTGCTTGGACACTGAGCTCTGTGAACAGCCAGCCTCTTTAGCGATGACCTTTTGTGTCTTGCCCTCCTTGTGCAAGGTGTCGATGGTCGTCTTTTGGACAACTGTCAAGTCAGCAGTCTTCCCCATGATTGTGTAGCCTATAGAACTAGACTGAAAGACCATTTAAAGGCTTTTGCAGGTGGTTTGAGTTAATTAGCTGATTAGAGTGTGGCACCAGGGGCCATCAATTTTGAACCTTTTCACAATATTCTAATTTTCTGATATGATGAATTTCAGATTTTCATTTGTTGTCATTTGTAATCATCAAAATTAAATAAAATAAACATCTGAAATATATGAGTTTGTATGTAATGTATGAATATAATATACAAGTTTCACTTTTTAAATGGAATTACTGAAATCAATCTACTTTTTCATGATATTCTAATTTTATGACCAGCACCTGTATATCCAGATTCTACTAGATATTTTCACTGAACTTTAATGGAAAGTACTAGCTATTTTCCAGAAAATTCCAGGTTCTTTCCTGAAATTATCCTCAAACTCAATACTAACTTTATGAAGAAGTAAATGGTACTTCCAAGTACTTACCATGTACATTTCTAAATCGTATATTTTTTCAGGACTCACTATGCCCGGTTAAGAACAAGGTTGTTTCATCTATTACCTGTCTGCCTTTTTCTTGTTTCCTAGGTATGACTATGTGGAAATAGAGGATCCCACCGAGAAAACGATCCAAGGTCGTTGGTGTGGGTCACAGTCTGCACCAATAAGTCAAAAATCTAGAGGCAGCCAAATCATTGTACGGTTCATCTCAGATGAATACTTCTCCTCAGAGCCAGGATTCTGCATACACTACTCTGCGATTCCTGAGGTAGGTACAATATTGGTAACCACCAGGACACTGTATGAAGAAATTGTGGGTTCCTACATGTGGATAACTAAAACCATTGTAAACCACATGCCTAATTGACAAAGAGTGACGGTGCTCTGTGAAAGCGTGATTGAAAATCTTTTACCCGTGTCTTGATTTGCAATTATCTATTTCTGCTTAACAGTTTTCAAGGCTTTTGGTATCATTTGGGAGGTTTTATATTGGATTTATGTTAAAGCTTAGGAACATCTGGTACATGTGCTGTTTTATTATTACAGCTATAAAGATGATCAAATTCTACAGCACTGCACACACATTTACACAGGCAAAACAATGAAAATAAACAGTATCAACATGTGCTGCAAGGCAATTGTGGAGAGCAATTCCCTTGTTGATTTGCATGCAAAGTCTGAACGTTGATATTACGTCTAATTTATATTCCTGGAGGTTTATGTAGTTTGTTATGCTATACAAATGTTTCTTGTTTTAACTGAATACATTTTGGTTAAGATTGAATTTTCTTTTTCCAGGATTTCTTTTCACAAATAGGTTTTGGATTGAGATTCTGATACAGACCATAGCTTACAGCTGAAAACCACGGATAAAATCAAGACAGTGCTTTTGTGTTTTGCTAGAGGAACCAAACCTCTACCATCTTTATAATTAAATTTTTGATTTATGAGGGGTTGGAGTGGTAAATCCTCTCAGATTGAACCGACAACCTTTAATGTCATGGATTCATTCAGCATACTTAAATGAAATAGACTATTGGCTCTCTCTTTACCAATATTGTTTTACTTTACTAAAAAAATTAAGCTGGTGTAATCAATAAGTTGATCAAAGAAGGCTATAAAAAGGTTTGTTAAAAAATAATAGGCCTTAGCTCGTCAACAGGTGTGATATAGGCTATATGGGCCGTTGCCCAGGGCAGCATTAAAAACGAGTGGCTGCACAGTCATATACTGTATTTAAGAGTTCTTCATAAAACATTGAAGAAACAGTGATTTACACAATCATGAATTGTCATACCATCAAGGAGATCTTGCTAAATCATTCCTAAAATGAATAATTAAAGAATCAATAAAAAGTTATGTTATAAATATTAAAGTAACAATTAGATTGGTTATTTGTTTCCTCATTTGTTTTCTCTATATTCATATTTGCTCCTTGTGTGCAGCCAATATCTCTTTACTGCTTTAGACCACACAAGGATACATGTGCCAGATCCCTTTGTCCGAGCTTTTTCTCCAGCATAATCCCTGAGATAAACTTAAGAGACAACAGCCATGTTTTAACCTGTCATGTTCTATTTACTTGCTTTAAGTGAACGACTCTTTGCATTAATCCTTCCGGGCTGCGTTGGGAATAAGCAGGTTACTGGTAGCGTATTTTAATGCTTATTTAAGTTTTATTCTGCTTTGAAATATTTACTTTGTCCTCAAACTTCTTTTCTATATTAAATCCAATGTGAAGATTTATGACAGGAGCATAAAATAACTGGGTACTTTTGAACATTAAGGGAAAAAAAGAGGTCATGCTGTACTTCACACAGATAAAGGTGCACGGCAAAGAAACCTTAGGTAGAAACAAATGCATGTCTGCACTTTTACTTTTTTGCTAAAGAAAGTATTCTTTAAAAAAAAAAAAGTGTTTTATGATGGAAACTCTCTTGACTGAACTTGCCTCTTTTAATATGTCAAAAGTTTAGTCGGTGTAAGCACCTCTCAGACCAGCAAAGCTATATAGAAAGACATTGTGTACTGTAGATCCAGATAACTTATTTACAGTTGCATCACTTTGCAAATGACATCTCTTTCCCAAACTAACATGTCTTAAACCCATTGGCCATATGAGAAGTGATGGGTTGTAACTAGTTACATTTACTCAGTTACCTGTACTTAAGTAAATCTTAGAAAATTGCACACCACCATTAATTTGAGCTCCTCAAATCGAATATGAAGTGATCAGTAGATTAGTTAGTTAGTTAGTTAGTTTAGTTGGAAATTCGTGATCCTTTCCGAATATATATATATATATATATATATATATATATATATATATATATATATATATATATATATATATATATATATATATATATATATATATATATATATATATATTCATCACATGCTGTGAGGATTGGTTTTATAAGTTCATGTTGGACATTTCTGTTATTTTATAATCATTGTATCTATTTTTTTAAATTATTTTATACATTAAATTAGAATATATTATATTAGTGTTAAAGTAACACTTTTAAGAGTTAAGTTTAACACCAATCTGAGTGCATTTGGTCACACTCAGAATTAGTGTTAAATTAACTCTACATTGTGTATGTCTTAGTTCAGGTGCTTTTACAATGACTCTAACAGAGTGAATGTACTTTCACACTGCATATTGAACACTGAGGAATTTAATATATAATATGCACATAAGTGTATCTGATTACATCATTTAAACATGAAATCAGAAGTTATGATTCAGCAGTTACCCATTACTTCAGTAGCCATGTTTTTACTCTTACCTGAGTAATATTTAGGGTGCTTTTTTTTATTTGACTTGATTAAGAAAAGTTAGAGCAGTGCAACACTTAAGTAAAATGTTTGGGCACTTATACTGCAGCACAGTCTGATCTATTTTCAATAATAATTTAGCATATGTATATGTTCAAACATATACATATGCTACATATGCTTGGTGGATTAAAAAATCTGTACAGAGCATTAAACTCTCAGCCCGAGATGGTCAAGAAAGCTTTAAACATTCTAAAAGAAGCTGAGATTGCCTAAGCAGAAAACGCACATTTTTAACCCTGTAACTGATTACATAAAATGAATATATGTCTTGAAACAACTGAGTTACTGAAATAAGGTTTTGAGCTGATTCTATGACAGCAACTTTCTAGTAATTAAACAACATATTTGTGAGCCTGTATACTGTTAAACATGAGAATTAGAGAAATTTCCCATTTCTCATGCTTTTAAAATGCACTGAGGTGAAGTGTTTTACATATGCCAGCCAAAAAAGCCATGATTTAATGGAACGTTTTTGCCCTTGATGAATGTTAGTAAACCTCTGACTGGCATTGGAGTGTTGGACCTGACATATTAAAAAATATGCATAATATTTGAATGTTGGATCCGCGTAAAAATAATTCCTGAATATATTCGGCAAGATAAAAAACGGTTTAACTGCAGGTTCTCTAAAATTATTGAACACATTTTTAAGATTTATCTCTGTAGCTAAAATTGCACTTAAACCGTGATTAGATCTTTCACACAAGACAAAGTTTTTCTTTCAAAGTCAAACTCTAGAAGGTGCAGGAAACCATCTGGGAGGAAAGGAAAGCTTTTGGGCTTCAAATGTTCAGTTTGTCTTCCCTTTGAACCTCTGTCCCATGGAGGAGGTGCTCACTGAACAGCAGCGCTCTGTGTTTCCTCTGTGGTCAACCAGCAGCTACTGGAACCTCATACCAGGCAGAGGCCGGCACTTTAGTTTATATTTAAACAAGCAACGATTCCTCCCTACCACTTCCAACGAATAGGAAGAAGGGAAAAAATAAAACCAAGTCTGTAATCCACAGGAAGAGATTTTATGGAAGAAAAAGAAACAGTCGAGGCAAAAAGGTTGTTAAAACACAGAGGAGAAGGGGCCCGTTGAACAGAGCGTGACGAGCGATGAGTGGTGGGCGTTTCAGCTTAGGGGAGCAAACAAAACATACATCATTGTCTCAGGGTGCTGAGGTCTCAATCCAGAACTGAACTCCACTGATCTGTTTGCCTAAAAGATCCCTCTTCTAGCTTGTTTTTTTAATGGATGAAAAATAAATTTACACAGTCAAGATGTTACACACTCTGGTTTGTTTGAATACTGGTCTATAACGTGCAGAGAACATAGAATCTATTATATTTGGACGGAAAAGACAGATTTAATCCAAATATGTTGAAAACGCTGAAGCAAATCTAAGAGTCTTGTCATAATCACTCTAAGATCTGCTTTTACACTGACCTCAGTTACTCTTAATTGTGTGTATTGAATGAAAAAAAATACACCTCATGCACACTGACCCTTGTTTACTCAAAGATTCCATGTGCAAGGAAGTGGTTTGGAGCTGCATGTGAAAGAGGAATATATTGTTTTCAAGAGTTCTCCCAGGATGCTATTTCAGAATTGTCATCTCAACATGGTTAGTTGAACCTTTCATTTTAGCTAACAGGAATAAGATGATGTGGTTGTGTGTGAGAAGAACAGAGAATGTGGAGCGCTGCTTGAAAACCGGACTGTTCTTGGGCGGCTGGGGAGAAAGAACTGATTGCAAATGCAACATAAAATTAATAAAATACATATTTCACTTTTTAGAAAGTATAACAAAGCAATATCCCTGCTGTAACACTCTTTAAATGTCAAATGAAATAAAATGTCAATATATTGATTGAGAAATATAATTTTGTAAAAGGTTGCTTGAAAATTTAGAGGGAATTATTTTTCTGACCTAAAGCTGGAATAGATATGTTTTAGTGTTTTTGTAAATATTTGCTTAAGTGGGTTCAGAGGACATCACCGATGGCTGAGACCTGTTCTTTCTAGACCAAGAACCAAGTATTAGTTTCGATTTTCAACAAATATTTCAGGACATCATTTGTTTTACAACACAAAATACAAAAACATAATGGAACAAT